>NC_091125.1:102909120-103209120 GCF_040183065.1 Periplaneta americana | reverse complement strand
AATCTATGAAGCCTCTCTGATGCAATTCGTCACTGACCTTCCTACCTCCTCATACCGCACAAAAACATTGCTTTCTCAGCCGGGGAAGGTGGAATGAGCAGTTAAGGGTGTGGTCTGCAAAGACTCAATCGAGTTAATAACATCCAGGCCTTATGTAGAGATTTCTTCTGAACTATTTGAAGGATTTTGTACATATTCTGTGTCTACAAACCATTTACTCGGGAATCATGAACCTACATTAATTAAGCCTATAATAATATTTAGTAAAAAAATTTCGGATTGTTGTTCAATTCGTTAACAACCTCGTAACAATCAGCGTAGCTCAGATGGTAGCACGTTTGCCTGCTAATCCGTATCGATTCCCGTTTGGGCTATCTGCTTGGGTTTTTACGAGGTTTTCTGAACTGTAAGGCGAATTGTTGGTAATCCCATGGCGAAACTCGCCAAATATCATCTCGGAGCAGATTTTGTAAATAACCGACTGAAAAAATAACGTTTTAATCCTTTAAGAGCATTTCAACGGTTTCAATTTAGTATTGAATAAATAATGGATTTAAGATGAAAAAATGAAGTGGATTTATATCCGTTGAGAGTGCGGGCTATATAAATTGTTTATTATTTTTTTTCCCATTTTGTTATTTTAAATATTTGCAAAATTATTAATATCTCTATTTTAACATTATAGTTCCAAATATATTATGTTCGAAAGAATTGTTTGGAATAGATTATTAAAAATGACCTTAGCAACTCGAGTGAAATGGGACGGAGCACCATCGTTCGTAAATTACATGCATTTCATTTAGAAACGCGATCATTTTTCCTCATAAAAGTTGGGAGTACCGATTTCCCAGTAAAATGAGAAGATTGGTTAGATTATAAATAATGATTACTGCCAACAAATACCACCATGGATGTGATTTAGCGGGTCTCGAAGACTGCTCTTCGGTGCGGGTTCGAATTTATCTCGGCTGATGACATGGTTATCTCCAGCCATAAGGTGAATGTTAGCAGGTCATTTAAGATTTTATAGTTCGAACAGACTGACCTAAACAATTTGAATTTTACACCAAAATAAAATCTTAATTCAACATCGTAATCTATGGTGAATCCTCGGTCTCATCTCGTCAAATATCATCTCGCTACCACCCAACTCCATCTAAAATCGTAGCTGTAGGTAAATAAAAATTTGCTTGCAATGTTGCATTTAGAAATATCGGCACATAATTCGAAAGCATATATATCTTCCACAGTGTATTCCTACTTTGTCATGTGATTTACTGTATCAGAGAGTGAGCACTATGTAGTTAGGATGTGCGACTACTCAATTTTTCTATAATATTTTATTTAAGATTCAGTTCTTAACCTTGCAATTACTACGGAATGCTAATTTTTTTTATCTTTGAAACTCAAATTACGCACGCAGTTAGAGGGAAGGTTTCGTTCCATTTTCAGAATCAAAGCGATTTCGAATCTGAGTTTGTATGAACTTGTTTAAATTATTATTTTAACTCTAACTTCGAATCCACATGTTATGAAGCATTCTGTATAGAATGTGTTGTATGAATAAGCAGTTGATCGAAGGAGAAATCTACTGGCAATCAGATACGCAACTGAGGGAGTCCTTGAGTGACGTTGCCACCTCTTCCTAGAAGCAGAACGTAACCTGTTTGAAGGAAGAGACAAGCGAACAGAACAATTGTAATTATTGAGTGTAACATTGTATCATTACTTACGTATTGATTTTAGAATTTCCGATTTTACCAACAAAGTTGCCTGTTTACTAAATTACATTACATAAGTTGATTTATTGATACATTTATTCAGATTACTGTCAATTTAATATATTTTTATTAAATTATTAAGTCAAGTTATCACCGCAACTGTTAGTAATAAAATACTCCTAAACTGCTCATTATTAAATACTGGGTGAACAGTATAGAGCAGAACAGGTTTCAGCCTCGCCCGGCCTTGAGTCCCCCGCTTCCTTGGCTGTGAAACCTGTTCAGCTCTGTATTGTTCACCCAGTATTTAATATCTTATTTAAAACACTGAGGTAATCCGAACATTGACATTATTTTGTTTATTGCTTTAGTTTCGGTTAGTAGTCAGTTTCAGCTAAACGGGCAATTTAAAGTACGTATAATTAATGAAAAAATAATAGATACGTGTAAATATGTAAATCGGGCGGTAGCGTTGCGGTTAAGCAGTAACGCTGCAAAGCCGAAAGGTCCCGGGTTCGATTTCAGATTGAGCCATATATATTTTCTTGATTGATATAATCCTTCCTACCGCAGTATAGCCCTGGAGTTTACACGGTCTCCAACAGAAATGAGTACTAGGAGCATTTCCTTGGGGATAAAGGTGGCGAACACGCAGGATATCTACTGCTATCAATGCCGATTGTCTATAAAAGTGGAAGCCTTAGCATCCTGCAACACTTTGGGCAGTTTTGGCATGTAATGTAGTTGACTACCTAGATAAGTAAACACAATATCAAATTCAATAATTATTTCGATTATTCAACTGTTCCAAATTTTAATTATCTAACATTTTTCATGGGAGATAATAATTCTTAATAATAAATAAATTTTGGAAAACGTATTATATGTCTTTCGCGTGTTAAATTTTATGTTACCTTGTTAACATGTTTCGGCCTGCTATTGGCCATCACCAGAACTGGTTGTTGCTGATCTTGGCGCCTTTTGTTTTGTTTCCTGTGGGGGTGTGTATGTATAGTGTAATGTGGAGTCAAAGACAAACACACCCACACAGAAAATAAAACAAAAGGCGGTGCCAAGACCATCAACAACCAGTTCTGATCATGGCCAATAGCAGGCCGAAACATGTTAACAAGGTAACAAAATTTAACACGCGAAAGACATATAATACGTTTTCCAAAGTGATATAGCGTTAAAAGTTGTGTAATCAAGATGTATAATAAATAAATAATGCAAACTCTCGAAAATTAAAGACATTCAATCGAATAGAGTTTTAACAATATAACTTACCCAGAATTTATCTTATTAAATACCTATATCTAGTACTTACGCATTACTTATTTATTTTGTCTTACATTCAATTTATTAGGAGATCGCAGAATTATTTGAATAGCTTATTTAATTATTTAACGACGATTTATCAGTTTCATGGTTATCTAATGTCGATGGAATTAATGGCAATGAAGTGATTTCGAGGATTGGTCAAGGATTATCTAGTATTCAGCTTACAGTTGGGAAAAATCCGACGAGGTAATCAATCCGAAAGAGATTCGAAACCGCTTTAAACAATAATCAAAATTAATGAAGATAAAAATGAAGCTAATGCAACACGATAAGGAAAAAATATTTTTTGTCTGACATGAATAGTGTAAGTCTGTAAGAAGTAGCACGTTACAATACATTGAACTTCGAAGGGGGATTCCCCCGTGCTGATCAGAGTTCCCGCTTCGGGCCTTATCCCTGAGTCACAGGACTGTAGAAATGACGCTCGCTGTCCTGTGATTGCACCAAACGGTCAGCCTCGTTTCTAGGAAAAAGAGAGATTGAATGGCAAGCGGAAAACCACGCGATTTTATCTGACATAGACTAGTGCCATTTCCGCGGCTCTGACATTGCCGATTGCTGTGTCCGCGGGTTATGGGATTACGCATATTGTCAGTTTTACAATAATTGGCGACGGAAGCGTGCCGTGCAGGCGAGAGTGTTTATCTCTTCTATTCAGGTGCCTCCACTGGTAAGTGTTGTGATTTGATTTATATGCTTGTTTGTAAACTGGAAACTTAGCTTTCTGCTTTGCGAAGACGTGATTCATAATTTTAAAATTCTGACCTGGTGGCTTGCTATCTCTGGGGAAAGTGGCAGAGAAATAGAGACCACAAGGACACGTACTGTAGATCACTGTTTCTGAACCTTTTGATGGTGAGACCCCACTTTTCCTCACTTTACTTTAGTGCGACTACCTCATGTTGAGTAGAACAGTGATTCTCAACCGGGTTACCACGCCAAAGAGCAGTTAAGGAACGACTTGAGTTAAATTTATATGTTATCTATTTTGATAACTAGAGACTTAATTTTTTCTATACAACAACCTCTTGTTATTAGTAATAACGAATCCAAGCTACACCTTTATCAAGGTAATAAAACCTGTTTTAGGCCCGTAACACTCTTGAAGAGTTTTCGCTAGCGAGAAATGTGTTGTGAGAAAATTAAAAAATTGATAACATGGATTCAAATGGACGTCCACACACTGGAAGAGATTCTCGCTCGAGGCAAAAACCTCGCGCGAGTTTCTCGCTGGGATCGGTAGCTCAGCGAATTTTCTTGACACATTTATCAAAGATGTTTGACATTTATACTCTTTATGACGATTGAATGTAGAAAAAGATATCACAGGTGGCGATGAATTGTATTGTTTTTATTTGAAAATGAGGAAAGATGGCTGATAATTGTAGTCAGAAACTTATCGAACTTGTACGATGTCACCCGTAGGCCTATTTGTAGAATACACGGGATGAAAACTATAAAAACACGAAATTTAAAGAAGAAATCTGGAGACAAATATCAGATTATCTGAAAATAAATATGGCTATATTTTATTTTGATGAGATTTAATAGTATTAATTAAACATTTGAAATAATATATCTATATGTCTTAACAGTTTACATAATTTTAATCAGAACATAGCAAAGAATCCTCTATCATATCATGAATGGCAAAAAACTGTGGTCCATTCAACCTGAAATAACGCCTAAACGTATCATAATTCAAATCGAAACCAGTGTCCAAAACTCGCCCTTATTTTCGTAAGATACCATGTGGTTTTCAGATATTTCTGGCTTTAATTTTAGGCCTACTTTTCTTTTCATTAACAAAATATGTTCATGTAACTCCATTTCCTCAACATCTGAATACTCAGATTCAACATAGCGTTCGTACGTAATTTGTAAAGTACGACAATATACTTACAGGTTATATATTTAAGTACGACAATATACGTAAATACATAACCTATAATATTTCCTCCAACGAGTGATTACTATAATCAGAAAAATGCTTTCTGCATGAAGGCAGTGCATAGATGATCATAGCGAGATGTGATCTGTGATAGCGAGAACTCGCCAAGTGTGTGGAGGAAGGCTCTTCTCCTCTTTCTCGCAACACATTTCTCGCTAGCGAAAACTCTGCAAGTGTGTTACGGGCCTTATTCAATTTCACAATGTTGAAAACAAAAGTGAAAATATTTTAAACAGTATTAACGAGCACCAAGTGTGCCAGTCATATTCAACTAAATTTCTTGGCTTAACATTTGATGAACATTGGAACATTGGAAATTACACTGTTTACACCTAATTCAGAAAATGAATATTGTCTGTTACCAAATTAGAAATTTGAGATCTTGTTTGTGTCATAGAACTATTCAGCCCTCCTATTACACTGAAGTAGAATCGAGATTATCATATGATATAATATGCTTCTGGGGGTCAAGTTCGAAGATGAGTGATGTTTTTATTGCTCAGAAGCATGGTGTGAGATGCATGGCAGGTGTTGAAAATCGTACATCATGTAGGGAATATTTTAAGAGTTTTAATATTTTAACAGTTTATGCTTTATATATTTTTAAGCTTATGGAATTAATACATTCTAATAAGAAAATTTTTTTGATCGAAATAGTGATTTTCATTATTACAACACTCGTTTTAAGGAAAATTTTAATATTCCAGCACATCGATTAACAAGTTACAACAAAACCTATATGGTTTATGGCTTAAAAATATATAATGGTATGCCCCATGAAATTAAAAATACGATTAAGATATTTTAAGAGATACATAAAAAGAATTTTAACAAACCTCCATCCCAACAATTTAGATGAAATACGTATGGGCTTACATTGGTCCTAATTTACTCTATTTATATTTATTTTAATTATTGTTTTCTGTTTTATTTATTGTTTCTTTTCTTTCTCTCTTTTGGACAAGTCCTATGGTTTTAACTCTTTTTATGGAGAAATACTTTTTGATCTATTACTTTTTTTTTTAATTTTGACTTTCTCAAAATGTATCTACTCTTACAAAGTATAGGTTACAGGTCTGAAGAAAATTGTACAGCCTCTTTGACAGACATATAATTTAATTGCAGAGCCGTAATTTGAATTTTGAATGTTTGACATGAAAGTCGTTTTAAAAAATTAATTTCTTCAGTGTCCGGATAATATATCTTAGTTTTTACTTATGAAACATCTACTTTATCTAAGAAAGATTATATAGGTTTTTAAACAGTGCCTTTCAAAACAAGCAGTAAAAATTTCAACTTCTTAGCATGACATTTTTTACGAGTCTATAGTACAGTATTTGAATGTGAGTAAATGAAGCAAACATAAAAGTGTGGACAAATAACTTAAAAAAATTTTTCTTCTCTGTCACTAGAATCTGTTCCTTTATTGTGAAATATAACCAAAGCATGAATTTTGGGGATCATTGTGTTGATAAAATTGGCCAACATATAAATGAAAGGTCAATTATTATATTTTTCAGCAAATTTGAAAATGTTTTTTTCTCGAAAAGTGACCGAAGTTTCATCCATATCCTCCCTTATTCTGGTGCAGTATTATTATTATTATTATTATTATTATTATTATTATTATTATTATTATTAAATAATTCTTGGCGCAAACACATGAAGGGCCAGTCTGACCAGACGACTGCTGATCTCGCGTTACATGCCTCAGCACAGGTGGACGATCATCCAATCAGAACTGAGGTATGGTTAACCCATTTGTTTTGTGAGTGTAAGTCAAATCAAAGTATTATAAATATGCTAACATTTATCTCAATTTGAATTGCGGATTATGGTATATAATGTATATATAATAAATATTAGTAGATTTACAATACATACCTTACGCATTTTACCGTCGTATGCAACATGTATGACATTCAAATTTTTGTTTTCCATTCCAACTGTCTTCCCAATCCACCTCTCCAATCGGAATTTAAATTATTAAATATTATTTAGGCCTATAATTTATAGTCTTTTGACGCAGATTATACAATATTCTATCTATATAGTTAATCTATTACTCATTCTTGACATAATTTTACGTGGAACTGATAATAATTACTATGAAGCATGACAATCGTAGCGGAAAATTCATTATCTGAATACATGGCTCATTAAAAAAAATCTGTGCCATTTTCAAGGATGAAAGTTCACTGATTGATGAAGTGCGAGAGAAATAAAATCGTCCTTGGTACTCTAGTGCAGAGATGTCAAAAATATATATATACAAACTATCCCTTTGTTTATTAATAAAAAGTGATCAGAAGCAGTCGATACAAATTTGTTACCGTACTCCAATTAGGAATTACAATGCTTTTATTTAATTGTAGTCGTATTATATAAAAACTTTATAGAGCAATAGTAGTTCCATCTGATTTTCCAGTTACAATAAAGTTCCATTCCTAGTAGAACAACAGACAATATAAAATATTAGCACTCCAGTCCTGCAAATTCAGTGTTATTCCTTGTCGCTCTTTAGACCAGAAAAACTAATTTTATTTTTCCTCTGCTTTGCTATTTTTGTCCATCTGATGCCTAAGATCTTCTTTAGTTCATCTGACCAGTGGATCTTTTGACGTCTTGCCCTCCTTTATCCAATATTCCAATGATAGGACCCGAAAGACCCAAACGGTCGTTCTGTGCGTCAGACCAGCAATAGAAATTTGCCAAAAGGTAAATAGAAAAGACGATTCTGTGCATCGCTCTGAAAGATAAAATATCGAGAAAGGAAATAAGTAAAAGGACAAGAATACAAGATGCTACGGTCACAGCAAGACGTTTAAGATGTATATGGGCATGATACGTGACAACATAAGGCGTGTGTTCATTTTCCCCCTTGGGCTAACTGTTTGAGTTTTTCCGAGATTATCCCCAACTGGAACGCAAATGAAAGGTAAATCTAAAACGTATCCCCGGTCCCATCTCGCCAAATACTATCACCAATCTCATCGACGCTAAATAACCCTAGTAGTTGATACCGCGTCGATGTATAACTGACTCTTTCTCTTCATGTTGTTCCTCTTTTTCCCCCTTTTTTCCTTTATCCTCTTTCTTATTATCCTCAGCTTTCTCCTACGCTTTCTCTTTCTATTCAACTCCCCTTTTCACCTCTTTCTTCATTTTGGAACTTATCAAGTTCTCATCTTTTTTGTCTTGTTCCCCATTTGTCATTCCTTCCCTTTCTTATTATTCTCCTTTCCATTATACCTCCAGTTTCTCTTAATTTTCAATCTCTTCGTTCTTTTTATTTCTGATTTTTCTTTGTCTTTCATCTGTTTCTCTTCCTCTTCCTGTTTCCTCTAACTCATCTTCTATTTTTTAAATTTTTTTCTCTTCACTTATTCCACGTCTTCTTTCTCTCCAACGCGGTTTTCTTTCTTCTATTCCTTTCCTTTATTTCTCCCTTCTCTTTCTCCATAGATTCTTCATCTCTATCTGCCTTTTCTTTTTCTCCTGTCTTCTTCTTTATCCGCTTATTATTTGTATTTTTCCTCGTCCCCCTCTTCGTGTTGCTCATTTTGCTTCACCTCTTCTTTTCTTCGTTATCCTCTCAATATTTTTTTTCTGTATAATATTAATTTTGTCCTCCTTCCTTACATTTATCTGTGTCTCTCTCTCCTTTCCCCCTTCTCTCTCCTACTTTTATACAGTTTTCTAATTCGTCGCTTTTCATATATTTTCTTTCTTTTTTTCATCTTACTTTATTTCTTTTTCTCTTCTTAGTCCACCGTTCGGGTTAACGGGTTCGATTCCCGGTCAGGACGAGTTCCCTGGGTGAAATTTTTTCGGGATTTTCCCCTTACTCCTTCTCAATACTTTTCGATTGCAGCGATATTTTACTACTTAATTAACTTATTATTTCCAGAATATGAATTTTACCAGCAATCGAAAAGTATTGGGAATAAATTTGAATAAGGAACAAAAAAAGTTTCCTTCTCAGGCAGGATTCGAACCACGAAAGTCTTAGTTACCAGTCTATCGTGCTCTGGAGTGAACAAGGTTCTGAAATCAGCTACAAGGGTCGGTCCGATTTTTTTGCCACTACTGTACATATCAGCCCGAACCTCAATCAGAGGATTACATGTTTCTTATTATTATTTTTTTAATTCTGTGATGATGTTTCAGCTTTTTTCTTTGTCTTTTGGTGTTAATTCCATATAAAGGTCGTGGAAACTTCGCTATGGAAGCTTCGGCTCTTTTTTTACCTTCTCTTAGCATTCATGTCTGCTATATAAGAGAGCCAATTTTTATGTAATTTTGTGGGATTGTCATTTATATTGTAAATAATAATAATATTAATAATAATAATAATAATAATAATAATAATAATAATAATAATAATAATAATAATAATAATAATAATAATAATAATGAGTATTCACCTTCTTCCACAAATTAGGTACAATTTGCTTCGTTGCTTCTAATCTTGTTAATTTTTGAACCAATATCAGTTCTTGAAAAATAACCGAAATTCCTGATCATGTGGTTAGCGTGACACATAACGTAGGGCAAGGAACATGCACACAGCTCCTAAGAAATGTAGTGAATATTCACCTTCCTGCTTGGAATTGAATCCGGATTTCCTGGACTTATGTTTAGACATGATCCCGCTTGAGCTATAACCCAACAAATTCTAATTAATTTGTAATATTTCTGTTTCAGATATTAACTCTCTTGTCGCAAGATGATGCCCGGTTTGATTGCTGTCTATTTGCTGTTTGGTGCAGTTCTGTTGGTATGATCTGTTGCTTATTGATAAAAATTTAACGATTATAGCATAGTGAACCATAAGAATACAATAATGGTAATGTAAGAAGTGGACAGAAAAATATTCTGCAAGGCAAATTTTACATTTAATGATTCATTTTACAAATAATTTCGATTCAACTATCATCGCTGAGCCTCCAAAATCCGCTGTGTGTTTTTAAAAAGATTTTGCAGAACAAAGAAAGAAGCATTGTCACTTTTAATTCCTTTGATTTTCAACCCGCTGTCGATATAATTTCATTATTTGTCTTACAATTATTGAAATTATACCAAAAGTAGATATGAAAATCAAGGAAATTAAGAGTGGCGATGCTTTTTTCTGTGTCCTGCAAAATCTTGTTAAAACACTCAGCGCAGGAGACGCAATTTCCGCTCTGATCATCTGTTTGATTGCACATCTACTTCTCTTACCTTCCAACAGAGGGCAGTGTCGTCAGCCATTTTAGTACAATATTGTTTCGGAACACTGCCTGCTGGATCGCAAACATCCATAGGATGTGATCCAGCAGGCAGTGTTTCGGAAAGAAAATTGTTGCGCCACGGAAGATGGCTGATGTTATGTCGAAGCGTAAATGTTGTAGGAAGCGTGGGAAGAGGGTATTTGCCATTTTATAATTTGTATTATCTCGGAATTTACTTTTGGAGACTTGGAAAACTGCAAAAAACAAATGTTAGGACAACCGAATAGAGTAGTTTACATAAGATACTATTGTAAATACACGTTTTCCCGATGCGCTACCTTTAAGTAAGGAATCGTCATAATAATATCGTACATGTACAGATACAGAAATAAAATTTGGAGCTCCCTTATTGTATAAAATTCGCTTATAATACACTGCGCATCTGCTATATACAAGAGCACATGTATAGCCTACTGAGTGGAAGTGAAATAACCCTGCAGATTTTCAGAGAGAATAGTTCATGTTGTATGTAACAAAAAAGTGTAATACCATACTCGTTGAAAGTTCATAGTTTTCTCAGAAAAAAAAAATATTTTGTTCCCAAATGTTTAACATCCTCTTATTCGGTAACTATTGCGAGTAGGATCGTAATTTTTGACCATATCGGTAGAAAATGTAATAAAGAATTATTTATTCGTCTGACTTATTTCCATAGCGTGAACGGTTTTTGTGTAAAACCACTAATTTTAAGCCACTGAACGATGGGAACTAAGTGTAACATTGCCAGAGGAAGAGATTCACCTAGGACAGTCTTGTGAAGATCAGTCGCTACTATGAGAGGGTTTCGGCTAGCGTGGCAAACGTAGCAGCTGTCTCCTATAAAAACTATCCACTACGAACTACAACCTTGGGATACAAATGTTACAAAGTTGTTATGTCAAATGTTAAATTTATGATAGACTACTATACGTAAAATCCAGAAGTCTGTGTACAATATGTTCGTATTGAAATAATTCCTACACCCGGTTTACTCCGAAAGTGTAATTTTAAACATGTTTATTGAAAAATATTTAATTAGTTAATTACGTAATATAGTCCTTTCCCCTCACATAATGAATAATGCATTATAAACTATTGCTATTTTTAATATTCTGAAGTATGGAAAACAGGTTTATAAAAATTAGATTTTTGAAATCACTGAAATTGAATTATCTCACACTTCAAAATATATTGCACAAGAAAATGCCTACTTCGTTCGTAAGCATTGTAAGGCACATAATTGTGCTTAAAAATCTTTCGGTAGTCACAAATTATCGAGGTTGTACTTTTTGCTTCCACTAGAAAAAATGTATTATAACATTACAATAATGATATACCTTTAAAAAAGTAAACACAATCAATAGTAAAACAAAAACAAAAAAATACAACCTATGCTTTTAGTATGTTTACTATAACAAGAGACTAACAACTTAACTTTGAGAAATGAAACTCTCAGCTGCACAGTAGAAAAGACGAACCACGGCTATGGTAAATGCCATCTATGGCACACATTAACATGTCTGACCTTGGGAAACAGACCTGAGTTCGTTGATCTCTTACATCTGTATTATGGAAAGAAAGAAGAGCAGTGTGTTAGTGGCAACGTTGACAGACTGCTGAAACTTCCATCTTAATTCTCTAATTAATCGTGTATTTAATCACAGAACGTAATATAGGTTTTCTATTCATCTAAGTGTATCCTATCGTCCGTTTCAGTCTATAAGGTTATTTCACTTCCACTCTGTATATGCTACTTGTGGACAGTCATGTGACATTGTTGCCTACATACGATCAAAATATTTAATCGATTAACTGTTTGAATTTAATTGATTAATCGATATATTAATCGAGTTTTGATCGAGTTGAGAAAATGTTTTATTATAGTTAAATTTAACTTGTGTTCGGTGATAAGCATAAGTATTAAATATTGTATATCTGTATATATCGTTATATTGGAAAACAACTATTTTAATTACTTACTGACATATTCATTATGAGGCTTATAATTTATTGTGTTAATTTAACCGGGAATTTTTGAGACAAACATAAATAACAAAAAGTATGAAGACTCACCTAGTTGATACTGCTTCATCATGATATTAAACACATGAGTGCATTCACATACTCCGAATTAAGTGCCGCTCTACGTTAAGTAACAATGTTTCCTCCATCACTAAACACAAAAAGAAAAAACTTTTTTTCTGTCAAGCACTTCTCCACGATCGTTCAATTTAAATCCAAACGTTTCACCGAGTTTATCTTTCAAATTCTCATGTGACATAATGGAGTTTACACTTTTCACAAACCACAGAAAACTGATTTTTTTATTTATCAAACTAAACACAACCTTCATTTACAAATTCAGTATAGACACTGCAACTGCAAAAGTACAGCGGTCGAAACAGAAGACTGGCCCCTGTTGTAATCGAATTACCAGATTTTAGAAAGAGAATAAGGTAGTTACGCTCTCACTTGCATACAGTGTAGACATGACTATTTTATAAGGGATGAGGGGACGAATCTCAGAAAAGTATATATTTCATATGCTAGAAAGATGAACTGACAACAAGGTGGAAGTTTTCTTGGAAAACCATAAAACTTAATAAGGGTTTCGCATTGTGTTTCAACTTTCAATAGAGGTAGACTAGGTCACTGTCCTCATATATCCATCTCTTTCTAAAGTGTTTGTGCAAAGATTTTCCCTACGCTGCCTGGTTTACAGTTAGAAAATAACAGTACTATTGTGCTTTTAAATAAGCAATTTTCGAAAGAGAAATATTGTCGAAATTTTTAGTATGAGTTTGTATTAACGAAATAATAATTAATATCAACTACAACCGATTCATTTTAACCGGCTTGATTATTCGGTTAAATATTTTTGATCTATTAGTCTTACAACAGAAATTGATCGATTAATCGATTAAATCTCAGAACACTACCATATTTGTTGAAATATTCATTTGAAATGTACATATTTCTTTGTCCACAGGCAGGCACAACACAAGAGTCATCGAGTTGGCATAAGTTATTCTCACGATTACGCAAAAGAGGTAACATTTTCTACTTCTTTTACAATACAAAGCTAGGGCTATTGGCCGTAACGATTGTAGACTACTTTCCATTGATTTACTAGACATTTTTGCTTTGTGTTCAAATTTCATGATTATTTTATGAATTTTCTATCCATTCTGTCTGTTTCTTCTTTTTTCCCCATACAGCTATTGCAGTTGTCACGAATGTTACATTTTTACTATTTTCAAACTCTATGTATTGAAAATGAAATTACTTTTGTCAACTTTTATTATTAGAATCAATTTAGAAGATCAGTATCATTTTACAGAAAAGAAGTAGTTTGAATAAAATTTATTATATTGCATAAAATAAAGGAAAGGTTCCGTCACGAATGTTAAAAGATTTGTGAACTCACTTCACACCTTATTAAGAAAAAGTGTAAAACACAGGTCTCTGCCTCAAGCTTCATTCTTACAGTGTCCATGTGAAAACTATGCAAATCTCACAGTATCCAATTAGTTCACAAATATATAATCGGTAAATATTTTGTGCGAGATCGTGCGTATTTGCTTGCTTTCCGCACAAAACCAATACGCGGTAAGTGTGAAATACCACATTCAGTATTCCCAACGTAACACACATAACAATTTCCCTCTTCTTACCGCTTAAGCGCCATATTCATTTTACTGCTTTAGGCTTGTAACATATTATTTTTAGAGACGTTTAACATAGTAATAATTATAAATTGGAAACTTACCACTGCAATTTCACCTAAATTGCACTGTTAATTATTGTTTTTAAATATTTTGCACGACAAAAGCAACATTGGTACTAGGATTCACAAAACTGCAACCACAGTCTCCAGTGCATCGACTTCCTGCCAGACGGAGGGTTTATCAAATGCTGCCATCTATAGTGCTAATGCTTCAACTTCGACGGAAACTGGAAAATCAATATTCATGAAAAAAAGTTTCACAATAGAAAAAACTGGTGGTGGTGCTCCAGTGACTCTGAATAACTGCACAAATGTGACAATTAATTTTAATGTGCAGAAATAAATAATTTTGTTATAATTTCAATGTGCAGAAATAAATAATTTTCTTAAAGTATTAAAATGAAAAATAAATCATTACATAACCTTACCGTTTGTTTTAAGTTCGCATTTATAGACTGGGTAGGGGGAGTATAGTAAACACAAAAAACATTTTATAGGAACAATGTTGAAGATAGATATATTTGTTTTCCAAAGTTGCCGTCATTGAACAGAAACCAAGATGGAGATTTCATTGCAACTAATTAGAAATTCCTCTTTCAGGTATGTAATAAACGATCTTCGCACAAAATAATGTACGTTTCGCTTTTTCAATCTTTTCCTCGAACATGAAAACGTCAACATACCGCTCTTGTAACGCATATTACTATAATGCTGTTTGTTCCATGTCACAGTTGTTACACACATTTTGTCACGGATGTTACAGATGAATTAATATCCTTCACTTTCAAGTTTAAAAACAACTGTGACATTACTAAGTTAAAATATTCACTTGACCTGTAAGATTGCTAATTGTTATTAACCCAAACTACTTAAAATAAATGGCAGAAAGAATATAGTACAGAGTAAAGATTCCTTGATCCTGGAGCTCTGAAATTAACAGAGCAGTCTCTCAAAATATTTCTTCAAAACCAGCTCCTAGAAAAACATACATTAACAGCTGATTTCTCTATGAGTAAGTGCTGCAAACTTTAGGGAAACAAAAAGCACCGATTGCCTAGCCAATACCATTTCGATTCAATGTACATAAAACTTGTAAAATATTTTCCTTTTGAAAATAAAACATTAGAATGCGGGGTCCAGTTGCGTTCCTAACGGATATCCAGTAAGAATAGGTACAGTAGCTTCATCGCGTTCATTGTCCTATTAAGTGTTCATCAAATCTTTCATCTCAACGATTAAGTAGGCAGAATTTGAAGTCTTAAAACTATTTTTTTGTGATAGGTTATATCCATCTTGATGATGCATCTCGGCTGAGGAGGATCGGAACGTCTTTCATCCCAAACATTAATGAAATCGATCCCAATGCCACTTTCATCGAAGATGTTGAAGGCTACCCACAGTAAGTTCAAGTATACGATTCAATAACGTAACATGTCACACTGTACAGTACATTATTATTTGAGACCGTACCTACTTAAGTAATGGCATGGGAAACAGCAATAATACTATCACATTCAACGTTTTCATTATCATCATTAGAGCCCGGATGTTTGGAAAAATGCCTTTTTTACTGGGTGGAAGTAAAAAAATGATATAAATGTGATTTATGGTAAATCAAAGTGATAGGGCCAATTCTTATTTTGCTTTTTTAAGGTGTTTCTTACTAATTCAATAATAAATCTCTTTTTCTATCACTTTAAATAAATATTTCTTATTTATTTGCAGTTTTCTAATTAATTGTAATGTAATGTGTATGAAATTTAAATATATAAAACAATGACTCGCTTTACTAATAATAGTAAATAAAAGTAATCTGCTAATAATCGTGCTTTAATACTAATGGTGTAATATGAATAATGATCGACAATGCATGTCATGTCTTCATGATACCAACAATCAACTTATAATTTAGAATATTAAGCCCGTTCTCTTAGAAGTTGTCACGTAGCATTTTCAATTGTTTGCTTTCATATTTTCAAATCTTACTGTTATAATTTTGTGCTACACGTGTTTGTTATAGTTATTGTAGTAGAAAGAAATTTGAGTGAGGAACAGTCAGTGTTATTGTCGGGTGACAGAAGGTATAAGATTGGTTAGCTAGAATGCCTAAATTCAGTAAACCATTGAAAAGTAAACTTCATGCTTACGTTAGTGAATTGGTGCCCATGTGTTTCCAACCGATGGAACAGTTTTGTTATATAAGATTTGTGAAAAGACAGTTAATCACGAAAAAAAAAGTATTTTGTAAATCAACATGTGTTAACTACGAAGTAATATGTGAGTTATGTTGATATAATTTAAATTATTGCTAAAATAGGCCTATATTATGCCTTTTTAAAATTTATAATGCCTTTTCCAAAGATTATTGTGCCTTTTTTACGTTTTTATTGCCTTTCTTTGCCTATCTATTTTAACTGTTATAAATGCCTAAACATCCGGGCTCTAATTATTATTATTATTATTATTATTATTATTATTATTATTATTATTATTATTATTATTATTATTATTATTATTATTATTATTCACTACTATCTATAATATTTTTTACTTTTTACGGTCACTATTAGCGTTAAAATCATAACATCATCATTATCATTATCATCTTAATTTATTCATTATCATAAAACATCAATTTACTTTCCTCAGAATCAGACTGTGCTTCATCATCATCACCATCATCATCATCATCATCATCATCATCTCCATCATCTTTATCTTTTCTTTTTCTGCTGCTTCTCTTTTCCTTTAATAATCTTAACCATTAATATTACCGTTGACAGTCTCAATCACTACCATCATCATCGTCCCTTTAATGACAAACTCATATTCAGCTTCTTTTTATGTTCATCGTTATAATTTTTATCAACTTCATATTTTTATCATTATAATCATCGCTTAACTTAATTGTTCTTTTTTCAAAGTCATAAATTTCTTCCTCATCATTACCATCATCAGCTGCTCCTCCTTCACACTACTACTCTTCACTATCATACTACCATCCATAAATTCATCATAATGATCTATGTAATCATCATTATCATAATAATCTTTTCATTTTTTCTTCATCACTTTTTTATTGAGCATAATCGTAATCCTTTTCAGCATAATCAGCAGCATTTATCTCTTCTTATCGTGTATGTGTTATATGTTACAATTTTGTTTCTTGTTATTTTATTGTGGCTACTAATGTAAAATATATTTAGCCTATATTTCTTATCAATGGTCACTTATATACTTTCAAGTATACAGGCCAATCATGTTTATAATGCAAGTAACAGAAAGTTATTTCTGTTTTATGTTTATAGCGAATTGTTACTTGAAATTCTGAAGAAAGAAGGGGCCATACATAATGACATCTTCGGAGTGGAGTCTGAGTTCGAGGTACGTCAGTCATATTGCTATCATTTAATTCTAGTATCAAAATTTCAAATGTAAATAAAAATATATGTAATATGATTTTTATGTTGTAAGTAACGAACAAATACTACTCTTTTATTTTCGAAAATTAATTAAAATTATTTATGAGCAGTTACTTGTGAGGGCGCCAATGAACCTCAGGGTTCCTTAAAAGCCATAAGTAAATAAGCACAGAAGTGTTCATGAATGTGTGCAGAAATTGATGTGAAATTATTAATTCAGAAGTACCGTAATGTATTATACTTAAGGGAGTACTGAGCTAAAAATTAGCACGCATTTAATTATACATGCAATGGCCTAAACTAGACCTTTCTAAGACTAATGGTTTCTAAGTTTCATACCTCTAAACGTGGATATTGGCTGTGCGTGTGACGTCACATTGCCACGCCGCACAGTAGAAAGTCCATTCCTACTTTAGTTTTTCACGTTACATTCACTATAATAATTTATGTCTAAATCGCGAAAAGTACCGTTATTCTTTCCATAACAAAGCGTTAAGCAGCTCCGAGCTTACACAACACAAGCCACGGGTGTTGCAGCATGACGTCAGCAGCAGTGTGGACAAAACTCCTTCGCTCTTATATTGAGAACCATTTGATATTTTGAGTCGCGGTTTTCAGTGCTGTCATCAGCTTTCTGTTCTCTACAACATATAAAAGATATATATATATATATATATATATATATATATTTTGTTGTTCAGTGCCCCTTTAAGTTCAGTACTATGTTCTCTGTGATGGTAGAAACATTCAGTTAAGATCTCGTCATTTAAATATTTGTAATGTGTTCATATGAAGTTTTTAACTGATTAGACATTAATTTTTCTAGCCATAACATGTTTTATTACAAGGCAAATCACTTCATATACAAATGAATTTACTGTAGGCCTATGTGTCATGTAGGTGCTAATCTTTTAATGCATATTTGTGTATTCCAGGAACACAGAATAGCGCGAAGAAATTCTCACCGGGAAACACCACTTTGTCCGAGTATAGTGAGTATAAGAATAGTAACAATAACTATTAATTTATATTTTTATGCTCTGAGGCTCATATAGTAAAGTTTGTGCTAAAAAGAGGACTCGTAATAATAATAATAATAATAATAATAATAATAATAATAATAATAATAATAATCCTTGCTGTAGTCGGACTGGGTAGCGTAGTCGGTTAACAGGGAAAACATAAGGAAGAATACAGCAAATGGAATGTAATACAATAATTAAAAAAAAAAAGAAAGAAAAAAATACGAAACTTAAGTAAAATCCACAAAAAAGGGTACGATAATGCTTCAATAGCTTTAAGATGTGGAACAAGTCTTATGCTGTACATTTTTAAGTATAATTGGAGGGCGGGATTTTTTTACGGAAGGTCGGGAATTTTCACACAGTTTCCAGAGAATTTAGACTTTAAAAGTCTGACAACACTGCTGTCTTATGCTATAGTCCTAATTGGCAGTATATTCTGGTGTTACTAATACAGCTATTATTAATAAATTAACATAGGCCTATATTGTAATAATATTATGATCGGTATTTTCTGACGATTTTCAGAACTGTGGCATGTAAACTCTACGTCAGGTAATCCCAGGATGAATCCTTGGACTCACCTTATCAGAAAGCTATCTCGTTATCATAAATTCCACCGGCGCTACATGACACAGTGAAAATATATGGAATAACAATAAAAGTAATATCCTTCACAAAATTCAAATCGATGTCTTTCTTAAAAAGATCTGTAGTCATTATTTTATGGTTATGTGAGAATTTCCTAAAATTGAAACAATTTAGATAACTTATTATATATTTTTATGACTTCGAAGTCAATAGCCCATGAAGAGATATAGTATAAATCTCGCGAATTTCTTCTTCCTATTGCACACGGAAGCCACCATGTACCAAAAATGTTATCTATAAACATAAACATCTTCCGTTCCAGACCAAACGCGTGTTCCCGAAGGCAGCACTTAGTAAGGACGGGCAGTGGAAGTACGTTGTGAACACCAAAGAGGATTACATTCAAGGCGTCGACGTCGAAATCTGTGGGTAAGCGTGCACTCATAGATGTTAATTTGAGAAATCAAGACTTAACTTAATCCATCTATACTCTTCGCTCAACTGTTGTATATTCAGTTGACGGCTTCCAGGTAAAGAGAAACTGATTTCTATCTAGGATAGGTCCTGGAAAAGTTCAAACACTGATCAAACGTTTTTAGTGAAATAAAAACGATGATTAACTATAAATGGGCTACTATTTATGCGATTATGAGACACTCTATATATGTAGAATGGGTTAGATTATTAAGTGCCTTTACCTTAAGAGTTAACGGTTAATATGTACTAGGTATGTACTTTCATATTTAATTTCAGGAAGCAAAGCTTCAACGTTTATATGATTTCTTTGCATGGGCCAATTCATTTGGAGAAACTCATCACAAAAATTATGGTACTGTGATACATGTCTATTTGTTTAAATTGACGTTAACAGATTAAGTAAATAAAATATCTGATTGACATTACCTGATCTTTAAGTTATTCATCAGTAGGCAGTATCTTCGCCAGAGGGTGAAGTTGAATATGGCATTATGTATGCCAGCAGCTGGAAGTATGGCAGATAGAGTAAGCGGTTGCTATTGTCGAAATATAAGAGCACACTACTTGATCTTAAAATATAGTTGTTTTAAAAACATACATAAGTTTATACAGAGTAAAAGGTGTTCAATGATATCTCTTTTAAGAGATAAATACTTAGCATAGTATGAATGGAAATTTCCTTCACCATTTTGTTCCTTTGCGCTTACATGTCCTACAAATAATTATTTTACATGGCAATTTTAAAAACATTAACTTCCATTAAACAAATTAAGAAATACACATTTATAAACGTCTACACTTTAGAGGTCCAAAGAATATTTTACATTTAATGTTCGTCAATAAATCGCTTTAAATAAATAATTTAATAGATATTTGGCAAAGCTGTTACCGAAATGCAGATGCGTGCGTCAGTCTAAGGCCTGAATACCGTAGGGTGCACAGCGTTTCGCAGAACGGAGTGTTCAGCAGGCAATGTTTCTTTTACATATTTTTCCCTCACTACTAAGGGGTGTTTCAATATGTTGGCAAGTGCTGTAGAGTTTACTGCGATGTTGCAATTATTTATAGAAATAAATTCGGGAAAGAATTTTTCATGCCATTTCGGCCAGTTCAAAGGTCCATTGCTCACCCAGTATTCTGATGAATTTGGGGACCTGCGATAAATATCGAAATTCGGTTATTAAAACCAGCTATAAAGGCTGGAGGGATCATCAAGCTAACCACAAGATACCTCCGTTCTGGTCGGATGATCGTTCACCTCTGCTCAGGCATGAGGACTTAATGTTAGCAGCCGGCTGATCGGCTCCTTATATAGAGTATTTCTGAAATATGCAGGGCATTTTTTTGGATTCATTTCCTATTGATGAGAATAAAGAAGAAACTACATAAACATTATATGGAATAATAATGTAGCAATACTTACTTACTTACAAATGGCTTTTAAGGAACCCGAAGGTTCATTGCCGCCCTCACATAAGCCCGCCAGCGGTCCCTATCCTGTGCAAGATTAATCCAGTCTCTATCATCATACCCCACCTCCCTCAAATCCATTTTAATATTATCCTCCCATCTACGTCTCGGCCTCCCTAAAGGTCTTTTTCCCTCCGGTCTCCCAACTAACACTCTATATGCATTTCTGGATTCGCCCATACGTGCTACATGCCCTGCCCATCTCAAACGTCTCGATTTTATGTTCCTAATTATGTCAGGTGAAGAATACAATGCGTGCAGTTCTGTGTTGTGTAACTTTCTCCATTCTCCTGTAACTTCATCCCGCTTAGCCCCAAATATTTTCCTTAGCACCTTATTCTCAAACACCCTGAACCTATGTTCCTCTCTCAGAGTGAGAGTCCAAGTTTCACAACCATACAGAAGAACCGGTAATATAACTGTTTTATAAATTCTAACTTTCAGATTTTTCGACAGCAGACTGGATGATAAGAGCTTCTCAACCGAATAATAACACGCATTTCCCATATTTATTCTGCGTTTAATTTCCTCCCGAGTGTCATTTATATTTGTTACTGTTGCTCCAAGATATTTGAATTTTTCCACCTCTTCGAAGTATAAATCTCCAATTTTTATATTTCCATTTCGTACAATATTCTGGTCACGGGACATAATCATATACTTTGTCTTTTCGGGATTTACTTCCAAACCAATCGCTCTACTTGCTTCAAGTAAAATTTCCGTGTTTTCCCTAATCGTTTGTGTATTTTCTCCTAACATATTCACGTCATCCGCATAGACAAGAAGCTGATGTAACCCGTTCAATTCCAAACCCTGCCTGTTATCCTGAACTTTCCTAATGGCATATTCTAGAGCGAAGTTAAAAAGTAAAGGTGATAGTGCATCTCCTTGCTTTAGCCCGCAGTGAATTGGAAAAGCATCAGATAGAAACTGACCTATACGGATTCTGCTGTATGTTTCACTGAGACACATTTTAATTAATCGAACTAGTTTCTTGGGAATACCAAATTCAATAAGAATAATGTAGCAATAACGAATAATAATGCTTAATGGACTAACATTAACTTATATTAAATATTTCTTTTTTGCCTTCTTAAAATATAATTATTAATGTATACGTCATTTTAAAAGAGAGGTCAATACTCAAAATTTTGTATGGATCTTCGTCGTAATTTTGTTTTTAAATTATTTCTCATTATCTCTAAAAATAAAATTCTGAAATGTCTTCATTTTATTATTTGCATGCAACTTTATTTTATTTTTTCAATGTTGATACTTGATCACTGATCTCAAGTATCAATCTGTAGGAGCAACGCGTACAAAATATGACATCTTCGATGTTGTTCTTGGTGAGCTACGGGGATGGCTTTAAATTACACAAGTATGTTGATGGTCATGAAGGTGATTAACCAATCAATTGATGAAATTTTACCTCTAAATATATCCTTCAAAACCTGTTCTAACACTACATTTGTCCACAACGAATTCCACTTCGACACCTAGGGATTTGGTCTTTGATGAGGAAATGCTATTAGGCTATCAAGATGTTCAAATAAAATGTTTCACTTTTAACTTACATTTTTGACATTTTAACAAGTTTATTATATCCACTATTTCAGTTTTTAATTCAACACAACAAAGTTATACGTTAAAAGATGTGTATATACTTTATTTACAGACATTTTGAGACCTGTTCTCTCAGCTCGTCATTTCCTTCTGGATATACCACCAAATGCCAACAGAAATATGCATATCGAAAACTTCTATCTTTGGGAAAGAAGAGAAAAACAATGATGGATGATTTCAAGATGCCCTCATGCTGCGCATGTCTTGTTGAAGGCCCTCATCATCGGTAGTTCGAAGTGGTTCAAGACAGAGAAGTTTCTGAATATAACGGCATGTGTGATTGTTTCAGAAGTATAAAGAAAAAAAATTCTTCGAAACATTGAGACGAAATTGTGTCTAATAACGTTTATACTCATGTGAAAAATATACTCATAAATTGTCTTCAATTACTTTTTATGCTTCAAATTGAGATTTATTATTATTATTATTATTATTATTGCCTGTAAGTACAAAATGTACATATAAACAAATCTATGAATAACTGAATAGGCCTAATTATAAATTAATTACCAGGAAAACTGATTGACTATACAGTATACACAGAATGGGTAATGAAATATTGGAATTATAAATTAGAACAGCCTGAAGATTATTGAAGCTGAGGATAGCCTATTAAATTTTGGGTTGAATGCATGTGAAAACAAATTTCGGCCCGAAACAGCGTCCTGAACATAAATTTCGAATGGTACGACGATGACGAATTGATGATTGTTATTGTCAATGTTAATATTATTACTATTACTACAGTCTAGTATATACAGTCACGAAGCTCAATACGTAGTAAATATGCATCCATAGATAGTTGCTCACCACTAGGATCGCTAATATCGCCTCATTACAGACAATGCGAAATAGTATCAGCACAGTCTATTGTTCCTAGCACCCTCAAAACTCCAGCTTCGTGACTGTATATACTAGACTGTGCTATTACTATTAGAACTACGCCCATCTTCATGGTTATGTAACGAATTCAGATGAGAATTACATTAACAACTGATTGCCTAAATGATTTATTGCCTGACTGTGAAACTCAATGAATTATTGATTGATTGATTGATTGATTGATTGATTGATTGATTGATTGATTGAATGAATGAATGAATGATCAACTAAATCATTATTTGTTTATTAACTGACTGACCGATTACCTAATTAATTGACTGATTGATTGATGATTGACTGACTGACTAAATCAGTGATTGTTTATTAGCTGACTGAATAATTAAATCATTAATTAATTTACGACTGACTGAATGACTAAATCATTGATTATTTGTTTATTGACTGACTGATTGCCTATTTGATTTATTGATTAATTGATTGGGTGACTCACTGAATGAGTAAAAAAATTATCATTTGTTCATTGGCTGACTGACTAACTGACTGGCTCGCTTATTGACTGGTTGGTAATAATTTATTAACAGCTTGAAAGTAGTGAATGAGTGACTGAGAGCAAATTAATTAATTAATTGCACTCTTGAAGACGAGAGAAGCTACAGAATTGAAACCTGCAATGATAGAATTACTCTCTTGAAGACGAGAAAAGCTACAGAATCGAATCCTTACAAGTTGAAGAATAAAAAGGAACACACACAGATTATTATTTAATTTGTTGTTTATCCAACTGTCCGAAGACAGGTCTGAACCACGCAAGTGATACCAACAAGGCTCCACTTATAAGGCAACTAAGCTAGGAGATAATGGGTAGTATGGTCAGTTCCTTTGGTCATTTGGAGAGTGATAGATAACTGACGAAGCGAATAATTCTTTGCTTAAACGCTTAGCATTAAATACAGTAGACATTAGAATGGTGCAGAAGACTCGTCAGCTGTTGTGTAGTGGTTATTGTCGAAACGTCGCATTTCTCGCTACCAAAAAGCTGTCGGGTGCAGTTACAACGGCTTAGGTATAGGATTCTTTAATCAACCATTCAGTTTATAACTGTCTTGATTTTTTTTATTAACAAGAACATGTATGTACATAAGTGTCAGCCCTTAAAGGCTTTTACTTTAGCAGAGATTGTTAACAAGCAGGAACATTTAGATTTTTAAGTGCGGTGACCGATCGTGACGTAGTTGCGATTTTATACACTTGTTGCCAGAGTCTTATCAGAGGATTGGAGTGGTACAGCAAGTCCTTATGAAAGTTTTCTGTAAATTTGTGTATAAGGTCATAGAATTATTCTATTTCAACATGTCTTGTAGTTGTAAATTGGTGGTACCATAGTCTGCATCAGTGTTAGATATACTTTTCTCTGTATAGCTTGAAGACGTCTGATAATTTGGAATTTTGCGTTGCTCCAGATTTCACAGCCATAAGTCATTTGAGGTCTGATAACAGAAGTGTAAAGTATTTTTGTCAAGGAAGTGTGATGTATGGCGATTTCAACAATGGTTATAGATCAGGCTTGGAGAACTGGGCGATAATTGTGGCGTTGCGTCACTCATCGAATACTTAACTCACCCCTTCCTTCCAACCCCGCGTCATTGACTTGGTAGGGGAGGGGATTTGTATTCAGAGTCTGTCTTATGTGATTACGTACGGGTCACAGATACGTCATTCAACGCCGGTGGACTGTGAACAGGGAACCAACGCTTTCCCCATGGTTTCTACCCCTCTCTCGCCAGTTCTATATCCCTGATATAAATGAGTGAATCTGGCTATTGCTTTATTACGAGCTGCTTCAACATGGTGATGAAATCGAAGTTGTTTATCAAGTGTAATGCCGAAATATTTGACAGATTGTGTATAGTAGATACCTTGGGAGAAGAGACAGTCTATTATAGCATCTTTTTGACTGCGGGTCACCGGTACTTGCCATTTGTTTTTCGTGCTCTATGCTTTGCTTTTATGAGAAATATGAGTTCTATATTATCAGTTGTGTCAGTGATATCTTCGTCGGAAAAGTGGGAAGCTTTGCTGTAAGAATCTAGCAAGGTATTGTAGAACTGTCTTGATGTCGTATGGTCCAGAGTCCGTGGTTCGGTAGGTTAATGCCATCTATATTTTCTCTTTCAAACTAACCGATGACAGCGTGCCACCTGTCATTCTTCTCTATAAATTAAAATTGTATGCGATATGCGTGTAGATATTAAGAAGTTGACATTTGATCAGACAGACATTAAAATGTTACGTAAAATATTATTTTAATGGCGTTTGTAGCTTCAGTTCGTGACTTTGTTCGACATCAGAACTTTCTATGCAAGGTACCGTAATTACGAAGATCATTCAGATGCTGCATACAAATCTAGAGGAATATAAACAACATGTAAATTAAGTATTAATTTCTAAGACGACTGTACTCTTCTATTAAAATGAGGTTAGATTGCATACGGAAAACCGCATTGCTCTGTGGAAATGTTACTTCCGTAGTTATGATCTCACCGCGAAGTATTGGAACTGGATGAAGTGATTTTTACTTTTGTGATTGGAGTGAAATACCGTAAGTTCTAATGTATATTATTTAGTCCATAGTTGTAACACTCTTGATAACGCCATTACCTTTACTGCAACTTTAATGGTAGTATAACTTATGGCTGATGAAGGTAAATGCACTAAGCTTATATAAGAAGGGTTCAGAACCATAGTGGGCCAAGCGCCATTTACTAAAACCGTAGAAAACAAGGGTTAAAATGAAGTTATTACCATAATTCAATGGAAACATATAGCAAGTAATATAAAGTATACATATCCAAACTAAATGATATGTCAATCTTCATTAAACTATGGTATTCACTTAACTTTAACCCTTGCTTTCCCCGTTTTTAATAAATGGCGCTTGGCCCACTATGGCTCTGAACCCTTCGTATCCCCTCTTGTTTGAGGTACATATAACTCACTAGAAGCCAACTGTGACATAAATACATTCGTCCTTTCATGTGGTAACGCAATAGTACAGAAATACCTGTAACACATAAAGAAAAATATATTGAGACCCGAAAATGATGTAAGTTGTATGATTATTTAATGCATCCGTTGTAAATTTCTTTACATAAATTGAAGATCATTATTAAGTACCTAGCTGATATGGCACTTTCAGTGAGTATGCCGGGTGAACCTGAACCCATAAAAATTAAGAACAAACTTCTGCCCTCTCTTTCATTATTAAAATATACGTATACATTAATTTGAAATGAGTAATTGGAAACGAAAGCCATTCTCAGAGAAATTACTTAATGTTATTGATTATGTATAACTATGAAAATTGTAATATTGTGTTAGTACATAGTGAAGTTCAAGGTGCTTTTAAGTTCACATGGGTCTGCTCAAAATATTTTCCTAGAACCGTCACTGGTAGCAGGTAGTTAGGCCTTGTTACGGTAATATTCTAAAATGTTCAAACGGACAATAAATAATTCATTACATCGCAAAAAAAAACTCGCTCTGAATCTATTACATTAGGAATAGTTAGTGTTGCCTAAATAGAGTTAATTATACCGCGTAAAATTTCGTTTTTCCTCATTTATTTAATTGACATTAGAATAATACCCACACATTTTTAAAATTAAAATTATAACCTGTTATTTTCCCTGGATTAAAATATTGTGAAAAAATTGTAGTGCATACATTTTATTTTTCCTCACTCGCATGTGTATGTGCCCTGCCGCATCAGATCTATATCCGCGAGCGGTGTAAAATACGTAACTTTAAAGCACACGACTTAAGCCTTGGTTGCCAAACATCACGAAATTGTGACGTAATAGAAATGCAACCCGCACATCACTGTCGCAGGGAGTGGGTATCTCCTCAGGTAATGCAGCGAATAACATTGCAGAGACGGACTGTGACCTAAAAACAAAAACAATATAATTTTCTTCTACTTATTAACTACACACACTTTTTTCCATGTTATCTTTTATCCTCCTATTCATTAATTTTGTATTATTAAAAAAATAAAATATATATTCTTATTTACCCTAAAAAGAACGTGTACTTCACATCAGCAGATATTTGAAATTAGAAAAACGTACCAGGCTGGTCACGAAGTTGTAAATTACACTATACACTTCAAAAAAACGTCGAAGTATTTTACCCGGATGAAGACATAGAAGCCGATAATTTTTAATTGTTTGTTTATTAATGAAATATTCAAATTACACTACATACGTCGGAAAAAAAACGTCGAAGTATTTTACCCCGATTAAGACACAGAAGCCGATACTTTTTATTGTTTGTTTATTAATGAAATATCAAGTTACAGGTAAGGGCATGGTAGTCTTTATAACAAGAAGAATAATGACAACGTACATTGTTCTTTTATACTTCATTTAAAATTTTACAACAAATTAAGTATCTCATATGTTTGCCACCTGCACAAAAGAAATAATTTTACTCCCATGCGCCTTAAAATTAAGTTTTTACATATTATCTGTTTTGGAAAAGACATCGAAACATAATATTATCCTACACACTTGTAACATTACATGTGTACGTCCGCTGCTGATAAATGTCTTGTCTTATATCGAAGTGAAGGCTGTAAACAGAGGGTGCAGATATGATGCCATGGTTACACTTGAGTGGAGACAGGGGCATGTGTCGCGACACAGCTTTTGGCGATCACTGCTTTACGGTGTGCGGCTGAAGTTAGTTTATTCATTTGCTTCGTTTTTAAGTCTATAATAACTATAGCTCGAACACAGGTATCTTGCTTCATTACCTTGTATGTTAACTAAACATTATAGTAAAATGGAGGGGTACAGGTCTTGTATAATTATTACAAAAATGTTGGTCGTAAGTTCAGTCGGGTGGAAAATACAATATTTACAGTTATAAATATAATATTTGTATTAGGCACTATACAAAATTAAATGTAGTACAAAACGTTAGTTTCATAAATTTAAATACTGGGTGATCAATCCTCTGCGCGCCTGCTTCCACTGCTTGCGAGTCTTGGGCAAGTCATGGCGATAACCGCGGCGAACGGCTGGCAGGAAGGCCGCAGTAAATCTACCTACGGTTTATCGCGTAAGTTATTACTAATAAACACTTACAAATAAACATTATTAAAAATAAAAAAAACACTTAAAAAGTAAAGTAAAAGTAACTTATCTATATCAAGCAAGGGTTTTAACTTCAATAACTTTGTAGCCGTTCGAACGGAGCTATAGGAAATTCCCATTTCCTGAGAAAAACGTCGAAGTGATTTTCTAGCGGAGTTTTCCAGAGCTGGTTTGTTCAGGCTCTTGATATGCCTTTCATATATCCTTTCTAGTAGATAGGAAGATATATAGATAAAAAGCCGAGTTTTCGTAAGGTCGAGGATTAGTGACAGTTTAGGTTTGGTTTGTTAAGGCTTTTGGTATGTACGCCTGACATATGCTCTGTTTAAGTTAATAGATAACGTTTTGCTTTCCTGTGTAGTGCAAAATGTTCGACTGGATTATGTAATTGTTTGTGAAAATGTCGGAGAAAATTACCCGCTGGATATACTGTATAAGAAACGAAGATATTTGGGGCGGATTTACGACAGCTTTCGCAGTGACAGCATAGTTCACTGGAATGCCGTGCTACAATTTGAGACTTCCACCCGTCTCCCCAATGATTTAATTACGTCTTTTTTTTTTCTCCTCTGTGTAGTGCGTAGCGTCATCGAAGATTAACCATCACATGAAATTATGAATAAATTAAAATACGATCATTTGGTCCAGAGAACATCCTTTTTGGTGCAAGGATAATTCGTTTAACGTGTTTCTTCATCGAAATCGTATTTAAATAATTTTTTAATATACGACAATTTTTGTCCATGTAGTACAGGCTATATTTTGGTGCAAGGATAAATCATTTAATATGCCTCTTAAATTGATATTGTATCCAATATACGATAATTTTGTCCAGGGGAGCATTCTCTGTTGGCACAAAGATGATTCGTTTAATAAGTTTCTAAATTAGTCTTAAATACCGGTACATTCTTTGTTAAATCACTCCAAATCAATGTGGATTGAGTACGCAATTAATTGTGTTTTTGTTATTGCGGATCGTTGTTCACATAAATAACGACAAATGAAAATTAATATGCCACATACCATTACATACATACATAAGTGTTCTGCCCATGGGCAGCTCTCTCACTGCAAACCCAGCATTCTCCAATCTTTCCTATCTTTTGCCTTCCTCTTTGTCTCCGCATATGATGCACATACTGTATATATCTTAATATTGTCTATCATCTGATGTCTTCTTCTGCCCCGAATTCTTCTCCCGTTCACCATTCCTTCCAGTGCATCCTTCAGTAATTTCTTCTCAGCCAGTGACCCAACGAATTCCTTTTTTCTCTTTCTGATCAGTTTCAGCATCATTCTTTCTTCACCTACTATTTTCAACATACCATTATTTTAAGAAATACAGGAAAGAAGCATGAATAATATTCACCATTCTTAATGATCTTGGGATAGCGAAAGCAATAAAATATGTATAGAAATTCACACCTGTGGAGTAACGGTTAGCGCGTCTGGCCGCGAAACCAAGTGGCCCGGGTTCGAATTCCGGTCGGGGCAAGTTACCTGGTTGAGGTTTTTTCCGGGGTTTTCCCTCAACCCAATTTCAGCAAATGTTGGGTAACTTTCGGTTCTGTATCTTCGACTCATTTCACCGGAATTATCACCTTCATCTTATTCAGACGCTAAATAACCTAAGTTGTTGATATAGCGCCGTAAAATGTAGCCTACTAAAAATGTATAGAATAGAAATTACATACAGGTGTGAGTGTAATAAAAAGTAAGCAAAGCACTGCCGATTAATGACTAAATCAACGTGAATATAGCGTGGATTGTGTGTGAAAATGATTTCTTATGTTGTCCACAATGTGCATCATTGTTCACGTATGAAAACAAATGAAAATTAGCACGGCACATAAACAGTAAATTTGAAGAAATGAATAATATTCATCGTTCTTAATGAACTTGAGATAGAAAATGACAATGAAATATGTATAAAATAGAAACTACATACAGGTGAGCTTATAAAAATAGTAAATAGAAGCACATTTGATTAATAAGCTTAAATTATTACAGGTTTAGTGTAAGAGTGGCCTATATTTAATGACGTCACCTAAAAGTCATCAAAATACGTAACAACCAGCATTATTATTGTTGCTATATCAACATAAATATAAACACGTTTGTTTCTCTTTTTACAGCGATCTTTAATGTAAAAATGTCTACATATACAATGATTTTTACGTGGATTTTACTGATTATGTTGGTAAGTTGTTTAAGAATAGTGTGTTACAAATATAACTTATGTTTTCTGTCACAAATCATAAAGTTTTTTGTCTGCAATTTCAACAATTTCTTAAATTCAATTTCAACAATTCATGGTTGCTCAGATAAGATCGAATATTATGTCACTGTGTTAGGAGAAATTACATTACATAATAAATGTTGCATAATTTTGATATTAGTTTCATTAATACTCAAGGTTCTAGCATGGGATAGCCTTATTTTATTAGGTGTATTAATTATCATGTTTCCATATAAGCGTAATTCATTGAACGAACCAGTTGTAAACATATAGGCCTAATCATTCATTTGACTTCATAAATTGTTTTTATGAATAATTTGTTCTTTTTTCCTGAAAATCCCATAGTCTTGATAAATTTTCAGTAAGGAAATGAGAGTAAAGTCTAGAATTTGGATGACATATTATGTCGTTTCTTGCAAACATCTGCTGAAGAGCTACTGCAGTAAAGAATTTTACAGTTTTTTATTTAATTAGATAATATTTAGTTTGTCCATGTGATATATGGTTTCATTAGTTAAAGTTTGGTTTTATTACGTTGGGTTTATATGTTTGGTATTTTAAGTTAATTTTGATTTACTCATGTAAGTTGAATTTCTTTAGGTTAAATTTGGTTTGCTGAGGTTAGTTTTAGCTTTTATGTTAGATTTAGTTTGCTTAGATTACTTTCACTTTACGTTAGGTTTGGTTGTCCATAAAATGTATAATTTAGTAATTTTATTTAAATTTATAGTAATTATAATGTTGTAAACAGTTAAAAGTATGAAGAAAATATGCCTGCACTGTTTTAGAACATGCCAGGATATTAGATATTGAATGATTTTGGAAAGCGCAATTTACTGAAGTAGGGAAGTAAAATTACATATAAATCATAAAATATATTTTGGTATATTATTACGTAAAACAGGTTGTTACAACATTTATAGTAAAACACTCTTGATATACAATTTGGTAATTTTACAGCCTGACACAGAATAAGTATATAATTAATTTGAGTAAGTGTGGATAACAATTAAATGCAGTGGCGGCTGGTGGTTTGAAAATATGGTGGTGCACAATGGATATTGAAGAGGAGTTAAACATACTTTTCTTTAAACTTTAAAGCCGTGTATACCTGAGGGCGTATAAATATAAAGCTAATTTATATGCAATTAATAAGTAAAATGACTAAATACAAGCATACCTATTTATACAGAAAGTCCATCCGTCTTTCCTTGTTGCTTGCAAACTTCTCAATGACCCTCTGATTGAAGTCTGGAATAGCCATGATGAAGTCGCGTTCAATGGACAACATCGCCAAAGCAGATAGTCTTTCTTGAGACATGGTGTTCCTAAGGAATGCCTTAATCCTCTTCAGGGTAGAAAACACCTTTCTGCTTCTGATGTTGTCATGGGCATTGTTACTAGCATACTTAACAGTTTGAAGCATTCTCTTAGTGTATCACAAAGATTGTTTTGTCTTATGAAATCTAAGAGACCTAAAGCACCGGACATAATCCTGAATTGTTCCATTCCATAGAGCACTGAAAGTTCTGTTCTTAGTTTCTTTGCATCTAGAAATGTGTAGCATTCACTTGAAAATTGAAATAGTTTTTCTGGGAAATTTAAATAATAATCCGAGAATCTCTCTGGCAGAAACAAAGATGTTGCTGTCAGATGTCCTGTAAATTTAAATCGTTCTTTCACTTCACATATAATTATATCACAAACTTCTTTTGCTTCCCTCTGTCTTACGGATTTTTCACTTTCTTCATGTCTCATCCTTTTGTTTTCATGTGCCGAAAGAGTCTGGAATAGCTCATCTACTGATTCTCTAATTTTCACAATTTCACTTTCGAAACATTTAATTTGAACTTTTACCCATGCTGGATCAATTTCACGCTTTTGTAGCTGGTTATATAGAATGTCTACAAAAGGCATTATTTTATGAAAAAATGTCAGCCAAAAAACAAAAATCTGATTGCTCAACATTTCAACATATCCAAAGGCTTGTGAATGGTACTATTGCTGCTGACTTCGTCACTTTCAAGAAGGGTCTTCATACATTCAATGAGCTCTTCTCTGTATTCAAACACAGTGTTCACAGACCTCGATTGAAAATTCCATCTAGTCTGAACTGAACGAGGCAAACGTTTTTTCACGATTTCATCAAGAACTGCTGTTCTTTGTGTCGAGTTCGTAAAGAAAGAACATATCCCTTGTAGATTCGCAAAGAATATTTTCACATTCCTGTTTACTGACGAAGCATGCAACATAATAAGGTTCAGTTGATGTGCGTGGCAGTGAATGTAAGAAGCCTTTGGAAAAGTTTCTTTGACAATCGCTTGTACTCCATTAGAAGAGACTCTCATGACGTTTGCCCCATCATATGTCTGTGCTATGAGCTTATTGGGATCCCCTTCAAGATGGCGATTAATCTCAGTAACAATGCAAGATGCCAGAGATTTAGCATCATGATTACGTGGAGTTAGAAAATTCCAAAACCTTTCAACCGGTTTCCCATTAACTATATATCGGAAAATAATTGACATTTGAAATGTGCAAGATATATCAGTTGTATCATCTACAATTACAGATACAAAATCTGCATTTTTTATCTCCACGGAAATTTCATCCTGACATACTTCTAAAATACACTGCAACAGTTCGTTTTGTATTGTCTTTGATGTCCCTTTAAATACTGTAGCTTTTTCAAGGTGCGATTTCAAAGCTCCATCCAGTTCAGCACTAAAGTTAATTAAAGCACGAAATACTCCTGGGTTGGAAGATGTTTCACTTTCATCATGGCCCTTGAGGGCTAATTCTAAAGAACCACAAAATCGAATACAATTTATTATAATATTAAAAATGTACCTATTATTCGTTACTTTTTGATTGTGTAGTTAAATTGTTCTTCTGTAACTAGAATCCAATTGAGCAGCAATATTAGTATTTCCAAGAATACTGAGATTCAGAACGTTTGTAATGTGAATGGAAGAATTTTCATGTTTTTTTATCCTGTCATGGAGATGATTTATATCAATCACGCCCTTCTTAACCCAAGCTTCTTCCCTGCCACCTCCGAATAACAAACACGGGAAACAAAACAGAGCATTTCTTTCACTGCAGCCATATATCCAGTCATTTTTATTATATATATCAGGGTTAAATTTTCTCACGAAGTTCCTACTCTTGCTCTTAATTTCCTGGCATATGTTTAATGAAGGTGTAGGCCTTCCCAATCTTTTTATCTCTAATTTTTCCTCCAATCTTAATGAGGTAAAACTCGTTGAAATCAGGGATGCTACGTTGTTCATATTTAGTTTAACCTATTGAAATGAAAATACGCTAAAATTACATACCAGTCTACAGTATTGCCATTTAAAAAACCGTCATGCGTTCATAATGTTATACTTACTAATGCCACAACACAAAATAATTTCAACACATTTAAAGAAAATCACACATATTCACTCCACAAGTACGATCATGAAAAACAATTGAGTATAGAATCGTCATCAGAATGCTACAAAGTACCATGTGCAACGTTTTCGTTCATAAAATTCAAATGCAACTTTCGTAGGCTGTCGGGAGATAGCAGCACATATTGTCAGAACGACAACTCTTAGAACTTTAAAGCAAAATACAAGCTCCTTTATGTATTGTGCCGTTTATGTGCATGTAGATTGAGAAAGTAATATGCGAAATATGCGACTGTTCATTGTACAAGCCGAATGAATAAATTTTTCATGCTTATTACTTCGGGCAAATGTCTAGTTGAAACAGATACTTTTCCAGTGAATTTAGTTTCTTCTGCACTGACGTTGGTGTCCATGTCTGGGGGTGCGACAAACCGTTCTCAAGAGGAAAGCAGTAGACCACGCCTCTAACCCCCCCTGTCCCCGCACTAGCCGAACATCTCTATAAACTGCCTTACATAGGTTTTCAACATCTCTGCAAATCAAGAGGCTCGGAGGCTCCTGCAGACGTACAAAACAAGACGCCAGCTGCAGATAATCATGAATGAAAATTGTAAAATAAAATTATATTTTTAATAGCAACAAAGCTGAGAGATTAGCAACATTACTGGGGGGTGTACAAACCTGCAATCCCCTTGAGAAGCCGCCACTGATTAAATGTATAGTTATTTTTTTTAATTAGTTTTGTCATTTTAGCTTTCAATAAGAACAATTATTGTAAATGACAATAGGTTTTGTAGTTGAATTAGGATAACCAAATTTTTTTTGTCCAACAAGGAGCACCTTCTATAAATCTAGATTGACCCCAACAGTTCCGCCGACATTCTTATTTTTTTGCAAGTAAAATTTCAATTCAAGAGAAGTGAAATTTAGGGGACAAAATTTATTATTTTTCGGATATAAAAACGGGAACTTTATTCTCCGGGGAACCAAATTGAAAATGAGGAACTGTCCTCGGAAATAGGAGACGTCTGGTCATTTTAAATTAAATGTCACTAATAAGTGAGAAAAAAAAAATTAGATCCACCACGGCTACATAAACGTGTTCTTTCCTCTGTTGCAGTTAAACATGTCAGCTGACTGTCATGTGCGGAGAAGGCAGAGACGTGTTCATATGAAATGTGAGTTAGTGGATTATTATCAATATAGCTTTCTTGTTATAAGGAAGAAAACAAGAATTCAGAACGGACGTAGCCGATTTAAAAAATGGAAAATGAAACGCTTGTAAACCACTTTGTATATATGATATAATAATAATAATAATAATAATAATAATAATAATAATAATAATAATAATAATAATAATGATTTATTTAACCTGGCAGAGTTAAGGCCATACGGTCTTCTCTAACACTCAACCAGGAGTAAAGACTCCGTTACAAAAACACTACAAATTTACAAAGTACACTACAATTTTACACACAAAACTGAATAAGATAATAATAATAATAAAATGTAACAGCATGTCAAAATAAATGAGGCATACAAAGTATAAAAAATAAGACAATTATTCATAATAATAGTAATAGTAATAATACTAATAATAGTAATAATAATAATAATAATAATAATAATAATAATAATAATAATAATGATAAAAAATAAGAATAGTAATAATAATAATAATAGTAATAATACTAAAGTTAATAAAATAGTGCAGTACAAAGCATACAGTGAATACAATATTTTTAAGTGCACACAATAAGGAAAATTATGATTATATATAGCTCAACTATTACATTAGAGATATACCGTTATCAGAAAATATGAAAACAAAAATGTAAAATAAGTTGAATATCGCTAGAAAATTAAAAAAAAAATGTGAATACGTGGAAACATGCAATACAACACTTGTCATAATAGTAAGTTAGGTTGGCATGAGATAATTTTCTAACTTGGATTTGAAAGATTAGATAACACCGATCAAAATACCCCTAATTTCTCGTGAAAAACAACTGAATAGACTACAGTGGACTATAGTGGACTTTATGTTGTCAGCAAACAGCTGGATACATTAAGGAGATTGATAGATAACATGAAGCCATATCTCTAATTAAGTCTAACAAAAGCAACTGGAATTCGGTAACTGTCAATCCTGTGAGATTTGTTATCGACAGATCGACTTGATGGCAGATTGTCTTGCAGTAGGCTACTTAAGTTGTAAACTTGGACTAAGCACCTTATTATTGTAGAAATACTTTTTATTGATTGATGATAATGGGAAAAATGACAACAATGTACAAGATGACAATTAATTAATGGCCATATTTTTAACTTTAATGTGCCAAGCGTGCGAATTTGATTTGTTTTTTTAATTTTCATATCAGGTTAATATTGATATTGATTGATATATATTTGTTGTCAACATTTATATCCATGTAATGTGGACCTCACAATTTGTATCCCGTGCCATAATTAAATTCATTACAGTTATACGTTTTGTAGACGCTCTTATAATTTAACTTTCGACCCCATTTAGATCATTCAAAATTGACACTTTTACGACTCTGTTCTTGATTTTCAGTACACTTATATCGAACACACACTGTTTCTAATAATACTTGAAGAGTCCACTACAAGAATGATGGATATCATTTGAAATACATTTTGGAGGAGAAGCAATTGAAAGTATGAAATGCTTAGCGCTCAAAGCTTAACTGTGATTTTCCTATCATTATTGGACAATGAATATCAGTGTTAATACCATATAACTATCTATGCACAGTCTATGTGAGCCGTTCAGAGCAAAAGAGGTGTAAGTCAAAATTGGATAATGAGGTTTAAAGTAAGAATTCTGTCAAATACAGCGCAAAGTAGCAATTAATCTGTCCTTCTTGCTATCCACTGATTACTAATAGTTTAAATAAAGTGAATATTAATTGCTATTTTTCGCTGTATTTTACAGAATGTTTACTTCAACCCTCATTACCAATTTTTGACTTACAGCACTTCTGCTCTGAACGGCTCATATGTCTTGACTTAAGCTATGCATTGACAGTCTTGATTCATTTTCGACAAGAAAGTGACATCCATCATTCTTGCAATGGACTCTTCACTTGTTACTAAAACATACTACACCATTGTCCAATATGTTCGTTACAATGTCTGTTTCTTGTGTACATTTCATTTTCAGATCTCACTAACTTTCTACATATTATACTTCACTATCCTAGCTAGCCTCCCCCGCTATAATCCTCACATATTTTCATTATCTCTATCTATCGTTTTACTTAACTTCCTATCACACTCCTCTAATTCATTCAAAATTGACACATTTATCACTCCGTTCTAGATTTTCAGTTCATATCGAACACACACTGTTTCTACTAATACAATATCAGGTTAATACAGAAATCAACCTTTGCGAAATTCAGTGGTGTAATATGAAATGGTGGAATACAGCCAGCAGCAATAATGGAATTTTATTTTATTTTGTTAACAATCACTCAATCATCACTGCTGAAAGAAGGTTCCTTGCTTCGTTTGGCGGCGTGCATTTCCTTTTCGAAAATCAATTTTGCCTTTGCAATGCGTTGAATCCCACAAAAACAATGGAAGCGTGAAACCTAGATCACGCTTGGCGATTTTATAGCAGCGAGAATTCGCTGGTAAAATTTCTCAATGCGATAAAAAAAATCTTTACTCGCTGTATCCCGAGCGAGAAGAAAAAATCGCAGCGAGAAGAGTTGGACGGACATGTTTAACGTTTCTCGCTGCTAGCTAGTCACGTGATACCCACGCAGAAACTATTCGCCTTGTGTGACGGCCCAAAATGGTGATAGAGAAGTTCATAGTAGCGAATCGTTCACTTACTTTGTTTTTTTCATTCTGCGAAATTTGTTTACATCTTTTGATAAAAAAAAAATATTTTTTAAATAATGTCTAATAACAGAATTTGTGTAATTTATTGAAAATGAATAAATACAGACATTTCAACGAAGTCGATATAGAACGCAGGACAAAATAAAAAATAAACAACAATATATAGGACGCTGGCATGTTATATAATTTATTATAATTATATTTATTTATATTATTGTCGTGTAGTTTTCTCTTTTATGGAATACAATCAGCATCAGGTATTCCTTATGACTGAAACTGTATCCAGTACAGAAAGTTATTGAACAGCGTTCGTTACAACAATGGATTTAAGTACCAGCTGCGTATTGTAGCAACACCTGGAGCTAGTACAGAGTCACAACAGCATTTAAATTAAATAACTTCATATGAACAAAACGAAGTAAAATAGGAAGTAGAGTACAATATAGTTAGTGTCTTTTGTGACCCTTAGTTCAAATATTCGGAAGTCAATTACAAATAAATATGTAAAAAAATAAATGCATATATACAAATTAATTTAGAGAGTATAATAGAAATATATCTATAATACTAAATGAATGGAAATACATTCTGCCAACTTACAAGCATAACTATATAAAACGTATGGGGTCAGAAAAAACCCCAGATAGGTTGGGAGGGTTAATAGTAAGTGTTCTCAATCATTTATTAGTATAATACACTGCGCTCTTAAATTTCCTCTCTCTCCACTGCGCTCTTAAATTTCTGTCTGTCCATTCCCAAACACGCAATGAAATTTTTCACATAAAACAATTTTTTCTCGAAAAAGAAGCAAAAGCGAGCAAAATTGTATGATTTTTTTATACATAGGGATCCAAGAATAATTCCTTGAAATTAATTACATTACTTAAGGTTCAGCCTATATTTGGTGGTGTTATTTAAGACCATGTTGATAAAAGTACCAGTCCGCCTGGGTGGCGCAGTTGGTATAGCGCTGGCCTTCTGTGCCCGAGGTTGCGGGTTCAAATCCCGGCCCAGGTCGATGGCATTTAAGTGTGCTTAAATGCGACAGACTCATGTCAGTAGATTTACTGGCATGTGAAAGAGCTCCTGCGGGGCAAAATTCCGCCAACCGGCGACGCTGATATAATCTCGGCAGCTACTACCGAGTTAAATAATATTTAAAAACTTGATAAAAGTACCAGGTCACTTGGACCTTGCCTTAAGAAAAATACTCTTTATAAATATCAAGTAATAAGTTAAGTATGATATGAAGATTGGTTAATTGAATGTCATCTTCCGGGGGAAAAGATAAAGTATTTTAAAATACACCTACATCGCAATGGATTTTTTGCACTTTAAATTGAAACATATTGCGGTATTTTTAACATTATTTTATTACATATTCTCATGGAAAAATATAATAACTTGATGAATTTTCACACAACGTGTTACCTTCCTATTCGTATTATAAGCTACATGTTACAGAAGGCCGAGTCGCGTATATGTGACTAACTTTCAACCCCCATCCCTTCTCATCTAATCGATAGAAAGTTGCGGGTTTTAAGGTTTGTAGTTACAGCAAGCCCAAAATTGTTTTGTGTGCGTATGATGACTCCAAAATAAATTCGAGTTTGTGGAGGATACGTCGTGATACTTTTCCATACAAACTTTTGTACCTCACAAATTCACAAACAACGCAAACAAAATGGATGCACCATAAAATCGAATTAAGATACAGAAATCAGCACGCTCCGGACATCAGTTCACCTACCAAAAGGTCTAGAAAGCGACCATGTTCTCTAGTCACTCCACGTACTGCGTAGAATTGACGTAGAACAGCCCTGCAGGAAAACCTCCCTATACAACGTGTGATGGCTACACTACTAAATGTATTCCAGAGGATTGTGCATATAATAAGTTGCATTTATGGTAGGTATTTAAAGGCCGCGGACATTACCTAAATAAAGCCTATATTCAAGGGCTCATCGCATACTTCTATCTCACTTTACTCTTTAATTCATTACATTGCGTACTATTCTATACCTTCTTAGTAAACATAAACTCCATGATCTTCTACGAATTACTCAATTCCTACTCTCCGTATTTTCTCTGTAGAGATTCCTCTGCTACTTCCCCCCCGCCCCGACTGGCACACCATTTTTTTAATATACATATTGGCTTTTCTTTGTTTCTCACTGTCTGATCGATTCACCTTATATTTATATTTCCACTTCTTGGCACTATCCCTCCTTTATTCTCCATATCTTCTTTCTCGGACTCATCTTTCTTCATCAGCTGATGACTCGCCTGCTGACACCACAGAAAACTCTTCGCTGTCTCACTTTCCTGGTTCACCTTCCTTCTAACGTGACCTTGGGGTCACATCATCACTGACGTCACCCGAGTATCCATTCCACTCTTCATCGCTCTGTTCCTGACGTCACTATTAATTAAATTATCTAACCATCTCTTGTAGATAAAAAGTTATGCTAAAGCTACTGCCTGCTGTTTGCATCATATAGCTGCGTAAACTGCCTGCTCAATCAAAGTTATTTTGCCATTAGGTGTCAGGTAGTGCACACCGCTATTAACATTATCCCAATAGTGGTGTGCAGTACCTGCCACCTAGCGGCTACTCGCACATAAGCGTTGGTTGAGCAGGCAGTGTAAGCAGCCATATGATGCGATCCAGCATATAGTGGCTAGAACTCGCCATTCTGCAGGCCCCATGTTTGGAAAACATTCTCTTATTTTACTTTCAATTTACTACTGTAGTTTGCTGATGTAGCTCATTTATGATAGCGTCGTTCATTCTCCTGATCAAAAGCCATATGGATACATAAAAATCTCAGAATCGAAAGTTTTGTAATTGAATTTTTTAAAACGGCCCTCAATTTTCATTATTATTATTATTATTATTATTATTATTATTATTATTATTATTATTGTTATTATTATTAACTAGAATTAATTTTAAACATTTCTTGGTTATCAGCATATGAAACGACTGCGATAATAACCTCTAATACCGGTGCTTCAATAAATTTAGGCACTGCAAGTAATACTTCAAGCAGCTTCAAATGCATACTTTGTCTTGAATAAAAATGTTGGAAGTCCTAATTGAGCTCATATTTCTTTTATTTAGCAAAATTTCATGTAAACAGACTGGATGAAGATATAAGACTGACAGGAGATTCCAACATTTTTATCCCGAAGCCCAACATCGCTAGTCCCAACGTCACATTCTTGGAAGAAGTACCAGACTACCCAACGTAAGTATTTTCTGACACAACAGAGTCGTGCTCTTTCACACATGCTGCCGACGACAAACGTCATGTAGAATGTAGAATGTTTTATTTTTGCTGACCTTTTCTTCCACTCAGTAGGCCTTAATGTATACAGCAATGATATAATACGTAATATTTAAGGGGTTAGGTACAGCTTACAGCAGTAAAATTTTGAAAATATTCAACATTTTTTTCCTCCATTACTGTATCTTGTACAGTAATAAAAATTAGCATGTGTAAAACACAATCCTTCTGCTATATGAAACAATATTTTTACGATTTAAAAAAAATATTTACATTTTTTTTTTTTTTTTCAAAATTCAGTTCACTGTGCAGCAGCGATGAAGCGTTTCCCACATAACTCTAAAACTGTCCAATATTCTGTAATGAAATTTTTTGTGTATATGTGCATGTCATATCTACAATATGACTCAAGATCACTTCTCTATCTTTGATGGATTGTCTGATAAAAAATTAATTAATTTAAAAAAATGGTCAAATATCAGTATTTTTTTCTAACACAAAATAAAAAAAAAATATTATTTATTAAGGAATGCAATTGAAGGAGCATGATATTGTAAACATGAGTTTCAGCAATAAAATAAAAGAGAGAGAACATGAAAAAGTTAACGAGTTTATGAGTTACGAGGGAAATGCTTCATCACTACACAGTGAACTGCCACCATTTTGAATTTTGAAAAAAAAAATAATAATTTTTTTTAAATCGTAAATTTTTTCATATAGCTCAAGGACAGTTTTTTACACATACCAATTTCCATTATTGTACAAGATAGGCCTACAGTAATGGAGGAAAAAAATGTTGAATATTTCCAAAATTTTAGGCTACTGCTGTAAGCTGTACTGTCGATGACTCAGGAGAAGACGAGAACGGACTGAGGAGGTAGGGATGTGAACAGATAACATACGACAACACGCGCAATATTTGTACTGCAGTAAGCGAAAACATTAGGTCTCCTTCTGTTCAACTTAGCTTTAATTTCCATATACATTGTTACTCATGTTTCCTGCACGAGTAATAACCTGGCTACTGGGATGCTTATCTGAGCGATGTTTATAATAATCAGCAGCGATAGTCAAGAAGGTCACATTCTTTCCGCTCGTCTTCTCCTGAGTAACGGACAGTACCTAACCCCTTAAGTTATTAATATATACAACACACTAGCCTTGATTTAAATTTTAACGACTAGTGTATATTCATTTAATTAGATTTGTTTAAGAGACGATTACAATGCAAAAATAATTTATGAAGTAATATTCAATTCAACCTATACAATGTATAAAGATTATAGTTAATTGAGTGAGCTAGTTAGTTAAATAACGATTTGATGAAAATAAATTTTAATAGTAGTTTACTGCAACTATCCAACGGAGATATTAATCTAAATATAAAATACAGGGTGATTCGAAAAGTAAGGTCGACACAGTTGAAGAGATGATTCAGGGCGACATTTAGAGCAGGAAAGTCCTTATCAGTTTTATTTATTTGCAACCGTTTCAGAGGTAGAACAGGTCAAACATTTACTCACAACTAAGGTGGCTTATTTACAATAATTACTCATTTACAGTACTTTATTGATGCATTCACTCAAAATATCCTCCGTTTGCACACAAACATGCCTGGGAGCGTCCTTTTACTGTGCTGTACAAAAGATCTGTAACAGCACTTTTCGTAGTCTGATATCTGTTGCAACTGCATTAATTCGCTGGAGGAGATGATCTCTGCCTGTAATCTTCGCAGCATACACTTTTTTTTCATAAAACTCAATACAAAGAAATTCAGGAACGTTAAGTCGGGGGAGCGTGCTGGCCGATCGCAACATTTCACGCCGTGTGTTCCATTGTCATTCCATCAATTGTGGAAATAATGCTTTGTAAACAAACCTAGATCAAAACAACTGACGGTAAATTAATATTTATTGTAAGTATTATGAGATGTGAATTAACTTTTTGAGCTGTTATAACTCTGAAACGGTTGCAAATAAATAAAACTGACAAAGAACTTTTCTGCTCTAAATGTTGCCCTAAATCATCTCCTCACTGGTTGACCTCACCTTTTCAATCAGCCTGTATATAGGTATATCGATGCAATGGGAATAACATAAGTGTAATGAGATTTAGCCATTAGAGATTTCGTATTTTACAGTGAGGTTAGTTGGGGACGCTGTATTTAAATACATTAAGGGCCGGTTCATACGAGCGGAATGTCTGCGGAACGGCAGCCGCGCGGCGGCCGCACCGTTTTTTATGGCACACTAATTTAAATGTAGTAGTTCACACAGGACGGACAGTCTGCGGCAGCGGAACGTCTCCGCATGCCAGCCGCATCGCCCATAGCGGAACGGACGCCGCACGGTGGCCGCAAGTTCGCTATGGGCTATTGAATTATATTGTATCAATCACACGAGCGGACGCGGCAGTTTGGCGGCGAGTGTCCAGACGACATATCTTGGCTTTTACGAGAGCAGGACTCGGCACCTTAGGTATGCTTTGGCCCTTTGTGTATCTATAGGCCTATATGCGACGATTGTCCAAATCTGACAGGTGACCTGAGTGACATTCGTGAATCTGATGCTGACAGGTGGGCCATCCTGCATCAGTCCCTAATAGAGCTAGGTCCCATTTCACGGACAAGTAGCCTGATAAGTCTCAGGGGCCGGAGTCCCAAGCCCTTCCTGTCATCGTCCTATCTGAGCCCCAAACCCTTCCTATATCAGCATCGGAAATCCGTAAGCCCTTTTACTATTGCAGATTATAGATGAGCGGAAAGTGGAGAGTGTCGGTGGAATGATAGAGGGAAACGGGAGTACCCCGAGAAAAATCTTCTGTAACGTCTGCTTGAGTCACAGTCGACATATCACACGTGTATTGTAGTACTGGCTGTTGCAATCTTTTTTAACTTGTAGTGGTGCATTGCACATTGTGATTGTATTCGATGAGTGTTATAGATGTAGAGAAAGTTGACGTTGAGGCGATCGAGAATGAGAAAAGGCTATATATTTAGGACATTCAAAATGAAGAGTACAAGGACAGAAACAAAAATGTTCAGCATGGTATGAAATTTTTTGTGTACCGTTTCTCACTTTCATGGAACATTCTGACGCAGAAAGGAAATGTGTTAATAAATAGTCCTTGTCAAATATTTCTCGCATAAGCCTGTGCAATAATACATAAATTATTTTAATTTATGACATTTACCTTTTACTTCATTAATTTCTCTGTGTACTTTTTAATAAAAAGTGATAACACTGATAACATTTCAGTTTCTAAAAATAAAACAAACGGTAATCTTAACATATTTCACTCCAGTAAATTCTATTTATTATCGATAATTCCTTCTAATCCCCTTCTACTAAAGTACTGGTAATATACGTAGAGTAATATATTTTCTCCAAAGTGAATACGAAATTAAATATACTTATTACTCATTCATTTCAACAATTAAATGCATACAACTATTGGCATTAATTTGCCATAAATGTTATAGAAAACATTCTATTGGAGGTATAGCCAGTCTTACGTTAATATATTCTTTCTGAAGGCATTTTTCAGAGTTTGATACAATAAAATTTATCGAAACTGGGAAATGTCATTTTGAAGTTAATTAAAATAAACTGATTCCTCCTTGTGCAACTAGTTAAACAACACATAAAAAGTTCCTTGTAATAAAGGACTGTTGACTATTGGATGTACTCAATTACTTCATCTTTACTTTTCTTATCAATAATTGCATTTCGAAGTACACTAGTACTGCACGGTGATTAGCATCTATGGCAGGCATGTCAGAAATCAGACACTGAAAGTGCAATGTATGTGAGCGGAACGCCTGTCTGTGCAGATTGCGTCATTCACGTGATGCTCTTACCAGTTCTTAGCGGAAGGGATGTACAAGAATCTATTCTGCACTTCTAGTGTTCAATTAAATTGACATTTTGACATTATAAACATACTTTGCAGAAGGAAAAAACACAATTATTGTCGGTGTCTATATTTGACAATAATTGTAACACAAGAAAGAATAGACTTACTCAGTTACAATTCACAAAGCAGTCGTTTGTAAAGAATCATTTATTTACATGATTTATATATAGTATTTGAAGAAAATATAAATATTGCAGTAATTTCGAAACAACAAAAAACGAACACAGTATTTCATTTTACGTAGTAGGTACTGATTATTTCAAAGTAATACTTTTTCATTGTTCCTCAAGCATTATTGGGACCATTGGTGAACAAATGTTAAAGAAAATATTTTACTCCCAATTACATGCACTAAGACATTATGAGGCTTTTACACTGGAATCATTTCTTGATGTATATTAATATAAATTCACATTATTATTAATAAATTGGATAAATTAAGCTTGAATTTAAATTTATATATAGTTTATTTGGAAAACGTTGAGAGCAAGTATCAGCAAGTTGGGAGCGTTACTGAATTGAGTTAAAAGAGTAGTTCACAAGCTGTGAAGTTAGGACATTTTCTTTATGTCAGGTAAAGATTTATTAACGCAAGTGTATTAAGATAATATAGTAACGTGAGATGGAAAATTCGCCATTATGTATTATTTTTCCAGAAAATTTTTCCGCTTTACAAATAGTTGCTTTCTTCGTTCCCTTACAACCTCAAGATCCTCACATGTATTCTTCACTCAATATTCTCGTCACTTATCAGCTTATCAAATAAAAGTTGTAAGTCGTCTAACCATTGATGGCTGTGTTAGTACAGACTACAAAACAACATCATTGTCATGCTTGTCTTGCCGTGAGAGTACTAATTAAGAAATAAGAGCTGGCGAATATCATATTTTGAGAACTTTACTAATCTGATTTAAATTCTCACATCACTATTAGGTCCACATGATATGATGAAAACCTTTCATTTTAAATTAATTATTGTTGGCTGAGGAAAACATCATAACAGTTATGTTATATGATTCGTGATTTCTCTTCTTCGTTATATCTGTGGACTCCTCACTTTATTTTTCATAACGCATTCACAATCACAGCTCAATGATCACACCCGTACTGATCTGTGTTACTGAAACCAAAGCTGTTCTGCTACTGCAGGTAATGTACAGCCCTGTCGCGTTCCCCTCCAAGCCAATTCACTCCCTCCAGGTAGGGGAATAGGAACTGCACATCGCAGAGAGACAAGTGCACAATGTGCGCGACTGCACAATGTGCAGGGTTTTGACATGCCTGATCTATGGCGACTGTCCACCTCAAATCCTTCCGTTCGTCTTTTATCCGCTCGTGTGGCCTCAGACTGGTGCGGCCGCCGCGCGACTGCCGTTCCGCAGATATTCCGCTCGTGTGAACCGGGCCTAATCATAACAATTAGATTTGCGGTGTCGTTTTAAACCACTGCAATGTTTTTGGTATAACGAAATCGGGATATTATAAGCTATTGTGTAATACCTGGTATAATTGGTAGAATTGTTTGGATTAGTGACTTCAATGTTTGTAGAGTATGAAAATTTTTGTTATGAAAAATATACTTTTTTGTCGTATAAATATTATCGAGCTTTATTGTACACATAATCATCATCATCATCATCATCATCAACTTCGTCGTTTAGAGTTCTGTGACTGTATTCTAAGAAAGATGGCCTTCATCATTCCACCGATATCTCCGTGTTTATTGTAGACATACTGAAGATAAATAAAAATAAATAAATAATTAGTTAACTAAAAGAAATATAGCACGAGCAGTAAAATGAAACCGGAACAAAACTGCTATTCCAATACCTAATATTAACTTTACTTTATATTCGGAATATGTATGGTAAGAACTTTCTTGTGTTAAACTTTAACGTACCTTGTTAACATGTTTCGACCTATTTTCGGTCATCTTCGGAATTGGTCGTTGTTGGTCTTGGCGCCTCTTGTTTCCTGTGTGGATGCGTTCGTAGTGTAGAGTCAAAGAGTGTATGTGTTTTTAAATTGAGTTGTGTGTTGAGAATATCGTTGGGGTGTGTTTTCGTGTGACTGTATATTTCATGTTGTTCTAGTGTGTTGAGTTGCTGGCTTTTTGGTTGGATGTGCAGTATTTCCATGTCTGTGTTGATGTCTCTGTATGTGTGGTTGGCATTTGTGATGTGTTCTGCATATGTGGAGGTGTTTTTTAATTTTGTTATGGCTGTGATGTGTTCTTTGTAACGTGTTTGAAATGATCTGAGTTCTGTCCTATGTCCTATGTAGAAGTTGTTTACTTATATTTTATTTAAAAAACTGCACTCATTCTTGCAACAGAAAACGAAAATAACTTTATGAACTCTTTTTAAAATAAAATCATAAAAAACAAAATTACAACATTTTATACCGTTATTTCAAAGTTTCAATTAAGAGATACACCAACTTACAAATCACTCGACCTCTTCATCGACAAGCATTGATAATGGTGGTGATTGTTTAGTATTTATAATAGTGATGATACATCTGATTAGGCTTCTGGCTGATATATGTACATCATTCTATTATCAGACAGTAATCTCACTTGGCGATATGTATCAGAGGAAGAACAATATTGTTTGTATATATCTGAAGTCTGACTAGTGTAATATATAGCTAATCGGCGATATATGCAATGGAGGGGGAAAGAAATTGGCCGCCCTACCCCATTATCTCCTGGCCTAGTTGCCTCATAAGTGATGCCTTGTTGGTATCACTTGTGAGGTTCAGACCTGTCTTCGAACAGTTGACTAAATGTATCTACATCTGAAAAACGTGGAATTTAGACTGAAGTCCTTCAAGAAACAATTTACATTCCTGACTCCTGCAGAAACGTCAATAATTCAAGAGTCTTTATATGATATGTGCTTTAGTTCATGTCGATCATTTTAGAATGGAATTTTAAAACAATTTTTAAATTACTGGTCACTTCTGTGTGTTCATACTTATACATACATATTCGATACATGTTATGTTTTATTTAACGACGCTCGCAACTGCAGAGGTTATATCAGCGTCGCCGGATGTGCCGGAATTTTGTCCCGCAGGAGTTCTTTTACATGCCAGTAAATATACTGACATGAGCCTGTCGCATTTAAGCACACTTAAATGCCATCGACCTGGCCCGGGATCGAACCCGCAACCTTGGGCATGGAAGGCCAGCGCTATACCAACTCGCCAACCAGGTCGACTACATATTCGATAATGCATCTATACATACCTACGTAAATATCTTAATTAAATATTAATGCGTTGAATTTTAAACATATCCGATGGTACTGATGACAGATATTATTTTTGTTTTGTTTCAGAAATGAATTGATGAATATCCTCAAAGATGTTAAAGACAAGTACAAAGATATTTTTGGAGAGGAACACATGGTAAGTTTAAAAGCTATATTATGATGTTTTTTTTTTATTTTTAGTAGGTTATTTTACGACGCTGTATCAACATCTCAGATTATTTAGCGTTTTAATGAAATGAAGGTGCTAATGGCGGTGAAATGAGTCCGGGATCCAGCACCGATAGTAACTTGCCCCGACCGGGAATCGAACCCGGGCCACCTGATTGAGGTTTTTTCCGGAGTTTTCTCTTAACCCAATATGAGCAAATACTGGGTAACTTTCGGTGCTGGACCTCGGATTCATTTCACCGACATCACGTTCATCTCATTCAGACGCTAAATAACCTAAGATGTTGATAAAGCGTCGTAAAATAACCTACTAAAATAAAACTAAATATATGGATCATAATCGAAGGGCTAACAACCCATCACCGTAAAAAACAGCTTGTTACGAATCCCTACAATAAGCCTCAGAACTGGCGGGCTTATGTCAGGGCGGCAATGAACCTTCGGGTTCCTTAAAAGTCATTTGTAAGTAAGTATATGGATCATAATTGAGGAGACAAAGTGGAAGGCAGAAAGTAGGAAAGATTGGAGAAAGGTGGGTTTGCAGTGAAAGACCTGCCCTTGGGTAGAAAAAAAAATGTTATGTTTTATTTAACGACGCTCGCAATTGCAGAGGTTATATCAGCGTCGCCGGATGTGCCGGAATTTTGTCCCGCAGGAGTTCTTTTACATGCCAGTAAATCTACTGACATGAGCCTGTCGCATTTAAGCACACTTAAATGCCATCGACCTGGCCCGGGATCGAATCCGCAACCTTGGGCATAGAAGGCCAGCGCTATACCAACTTGCCAACCAGGTCGACCCTTGGGTAGAACACTAAATGAAATGAAATGAAATGAAATGAAATGAAATGAGAGTACCCCTTACTGTATCAGCAAGTGAACAAACACAGCTTTATGGAAGTTACAGTGCATTTAGAATATGACGCATCCCATTAAACCCATAATTCTTTTAAAGAACACTTTATATTTTTACTTTAATGAGTGTTGGGACTTTGCGAATATTTTAACAGTATAATTATCCTTCCACACCTCGTGGCGTTAGTCATTTCTATATTTCTGGAATGCAAGAGAGTCATTGTTTCAGGCATTTGTTAGAAGGGATATTGAAACATACCAATATTATACATACACAGGTCGAGAATGAATACAATTATGTCTACTTGAGTCAGATTTTGAAGTAGAATATTTCTCTTTATTGTTGTATTTTCCATGGAAAGAAGGGTATTCCATACCACTTATATATATATATATATATGTATATATGTATATACATACATATGCTCTCTCAATTAATATCACTCAATAAAATAATTGTATTCCAATGGATACCATCCCATTGTGGAATCCTGGGAAACGAGAATGCGGATGCTTTAGCAAAGAAGGGCAGCACTGCTACTTACAGACCTGTTACTAAATCTACGTATTACTCTGTGAAGAGATTTATTAAATCTACATACTTAGACTTCAACAAACAAAATTTGATAACACAATCTCAAGGGAAAAAACGGAACTCTCTGCATCAAAATCCACAGTTAATTCCCGATTTACCACGAAAATCGTCTGTAGCTGCATTTAGATTGGCAACAGACCATGATTGTTTGGCTAAACACCTGCATAGAATTGTAATATATCAGTCCCCTAACTGCCCATTGTGCAACTCAAACCAAGAAATCGATTCGGAACACCTCAAAATCTGTGCTTAAGTGGCTGGTCATGATAATATCTTTGAAAAATATTGGAGTGCAAGAGGTCAAATGACTTTATTGTCAAACGCCTGGCATTAGAAAACAACAACAACTTTTGAGTTGTTTATGTGAACAGAGTATAGTATACACAGAAGACGGCTAGTATAATAGAACGACATAGTTTATACGTGTGGCTGCAATCAACCTGAAAACTATGTTTAGGTACGAACGTCCTGGCCCTATTGATAATTTTTCAAGGGAAACCCATATCTGAGGAAACATACACTCAGGGACAAAAAAAAAAAAACCGGACACTTTAATATTTGCTGGTATTTTGCAAAACATTATCTTCTCATACAATATTATGGTAGCCATCTGTTGTTATGGAGACGTGTATACATTGTTGATTGTTTTTTGTTTTATAAACAAGCCATTACAACCAAATATTCCAATTTTGCTTTCGGAGTCTCAGCTATAACAATTGTGTCTCAACCATTTTGTGCTTCATTATCGTTATCATTCGTTATTTCTTTATTTTTACATTTTCTGAGTTTAAGTGGGGTTGTAACATTTGTCTTAAAACAAGATGCGACCTGAAGATGTGGCTCGAGCTGTAGCCCTTTACGATGATGGACGCAGTGTACGTTACATTGCAAATGTTATGAATATGGCTAGAAGCACAACCCATGATGCCATAAAACGGTATAGAGAGACCCTAGAATATACCAGAAGACCAGGTTCGGATCGTCCAAAAGCTACAAATAAAAATGAAGACAGGTATATGGTGTTGAGAGTTCTTAGGGAGCGCAACTTGCCAGCTACTAGTGTAGCCTAGCAATTTGTTAACATGCATGGACGCCCAATTTCGGCCAAAACAGTTAGAAGGAGGTTCAAAGCAAGTGGACTGATATCAAGTAGACCTGCAACTGGTCCCAGACTTCTCAGGATGCATCGAGTTGAACGACTGCGTTTTGCAAATGATCACAGGGATTGGAGAAATGGACAGTGGAGCTGTGTTCTGTTCACCGATGAGTCCCGATTCAAGCTGTGCTCACCTGATGGACGTGAAAGAGTTTGGAGAAGGAGGGGAGAACGATTTCCACAGTGTTGCATTTCCGAAAATGTGCCGTATGGAGGTGGTGGAGTGATGGTTTGGGCAGGAGTGTGTACGGATGCTCGTATAGAGTTGGTTTTTGTTGAAAATGGAAGACTAACAGCTGATAGGTATATAAATGAATGTTTGGCTGATCATGTTGTGCCATTTGGCCAATTTGTAGGCGATAATTTTGTTTTAATGCATGATAATGCACGGCCGCATATTGCCCATGCGGTCGTAGATTATCTCCAAGGAGTGGGAATCCATGTTCTTCCATGGCCAGCAAGGAGTCCAGACATGAACCCAATTGAACACGTGTCGGACATGCTGGGACGGCGTGTTAAGAATAGATGACCGAGACCAGAATCGTTACAAGAGTTGAGGCGAGCACTTGGCGAAGAATGGGAACTTATTCCTCAAGAAGACATTGCTAATCAAATTGAGAGCATGCCAAGACGTATGGATGCAGTTATTCAAGCCAGAGGGGGTAATACGCGTTACTAAAAAGAGTTTTTAATGTTTAAGGCACCATAAAATGAAAAAAAAAACAGTTAGAACAAACGATGCCATAGTTATACGTCCTTTGTAATTTTTTGTAAATTTTCTCATCAGAGATTTTTTTTCAAATGTTGTCGTATAAGGTGCTAAATGAAACATTATTTTGTTTAAATGGGTTTTGTTTCATTTTGAAATAATTGGCAACAAAATACAAGCAAATATAGAAGTGTCCGGTTTTTTTTGTCCCCCTGAGTGTAGTTTGGGCGCTGTAGGGCGCTTTGATTGGCGCATACGTTCAAGAATGCCTGGCTATTTAAGTTTAAATTTCAGCAGGAACATTAATTTGCGCGACAAGGTCCTCCTGTGATTGTACAGGAGTTTCGTACACAGTAGGTATTCTTCATAGAATCTCACAATAATTAGCCCAAAAGTATAATATCTGGTGATCTTACAGGCCACGAGGTAGGGCCGCCTCTGCCAATCTATCGATCTGAATAGATATCATCTAAGTGTCTCCGCACATCGGCTGGAGCTCCGACAAGTTGCAACCGAATTTCCTGACGAATGCGTAATGTACCGCTTCCGGTAGGGTCGACAAAACGTCCAAGAGAAATGTGTTTCTTAGCTCCGGTTAATCTATTTGGTAGTACGTAACGCCCAATTAATTAGTCATCAATTATTCCAGCCAAGATATTTACACAAAAACGGTATTGATAACCATGAACTAAATGCACACGAGGATTTATATTCTCCCACACATACTTATTGTACAAGTTAATGACGCCTTCTCGAGTGAAAGAGCACTCCTCTGTGATTAATATAAGGTGCGGCAAAGGAGTTGGAAGGTTTTCAAATGGAAATAACACAGTAGTTATGTACAATATATCAGAACAAATTTATTAATGCCGAAAAATCTGACTGTGTCCGCCATTTTGATATTTGTTCAGCTGTCAAAAGAAAAAGGGGCCGGTCTCTAGAAACTAAGTTCCCTTCGGGTATCTCCGATGCAATTCGGAGACAGACGATGTTACATGTTTCTGAACCACGTTGTCTGATGACCATGTCTAGCATTTCAATGTTTATATATTGATACAAATTGTCTTTAGGCGTCTCAATACAGAAGATCATAACACAAATAACGAAGCAAGATTGAAACCCTGACTGAGGCTATGTTTACCAGCAAGCGTAAGGAAGCTATCACAGGTAGTTCACCTGATTTATATTTTGATGATTAATAGGTTGCGTAGCCATCAGTCTTTCCTAAAACAATTTGGACACTTCTTCGACGGCCCACAGTGCCCAAACAATGTTTTCCGAATGTGCGTTCGCCCTGATGTTCTGTATAACATACTAAGCGTTGTTGTAGCTGTTCTTTAAACACCCGATGTATGATTTTGTTTTCAGGATGACCAAAGTTCGGGAGCCAGGACTGGAGATTCAGTGCTGTGTCCCTTTAGGGTGAGTATTATGGAATCCCAGTTTTAATATTGCTGTCAACAACATTAGTTTTAATATACTAGGGTAGTGATGGCCAGATTCTTAAACTTCGAGAGCTACAGCTAAATATTACGAGATTTTGAGGACCGCTTATATTGCGTATGAAACATTTACAGTTCTACACATTTACAGTTTACATACATTACTTATTATTACAGTACATCAGTACACAATAATTAATCATTCAAAAAAATTAGTAGTGAACAAATATTTTAAAATACTGTATCACGCAAAATAATTGAGATATCAACATATAATTTATGTGGTAGATAGTTGCGAAGTAGCAGAATTCAATGCAACGAAAATCTCAATTTTACTAAAAATGTTAGCTAGAACCTTGTCATTCTGAGCCCGCGAAATGTAGGAATAATATAAAATATGTGAATGACATTGTTATTGATTTTTCCAAAGCCCTAAAACACTACAGCAATTATTCAATCAAGAATCATAGACAGATCTCCTTCGAAGGTGGTGAATTACTTAAGAGATATAAATCCTTAGTCCCTATTTACACTTGCTATTTGTCGCGCAACATCAAGCGCTTTCTGTCGGCTATATGTAGCATAACCGTTTACACTTGGCAGTTTTTTCGTCCACAAGTCGACGCAAGTTGTTGCGCTTTCTGTCGGCTAAATGTAGTATCACCGTTCACTCTTGGCAGATTTCTCGTCTGCTACTCGAGGCTAGTTGTTGAGCTCGAGCAACGTGTGAATGATGTGGTGAGCCTTTTAAATGAACAGAATGGATTTTAACAATAAAAAGTAGCTGTTTTAGCTTCTGCAGCTTCAAGTGTTTTGTTAGCTTGCACTAATGAGAAGCAAAAAGAAAAAAAAAAGAGAGAGAGAGACTGGGAAAGGAGATGGAGGTCCAGAAGGTAGGAGAAAGGGTTATTCCATGTTCTCAGTAAAGATTTCAAACTGGAACAAAATTGTCCAATAGATATTTATTATATTAAAACGAATTGAAAGTTTAATTTTTTTTCTTGCAAATTGACTTCTGATGTTCTTTATTTTTGTTTTGATGTCGGAGGGAATAGTATTGGAACGAACAGACTCCAAATTTTTACAAATAAACTCCAGTGCATTTTCCCTCCGAATCCTATTGTGATAGTCCTTATTTCTGATGTCATAAAAGTATGGAAATTCCTCGTAAAGCTTGATTAATTTCATTACTTGGTTTTTGTTCCACTCTGACATGATGCTACAAAGCGCGCGGAAAGAGAGAAACAGCTGATTAAAAGTTGTCTGCTACTGCTTTTCCGAACCATGTTCGGGTCCTGTCGCGTCAATTCGGCTGGCCCACCTAGGAAATGTCGCACAGAAATAGAAACAGCTTCTACTCAGCAGATGTCGAAAGGAAAGGAACGAAATCCGTACTGCGCATGCGCCCGCGCTGTAAGTCGAACGACAAATAGCAAGTGTAAATAGGGACTTAGAATCCGAAAATATTTAACTCATTAGAATAAAGCCTGACAAGGAAAATTATATTTGTAAAGAGAGATTAAATTAAATTTCAAGTATAATAAATGAAGCTGCAAATAAACAAATTCAATATGATTTAATTACAGGAGAGCATCGTGCACCCCAAAATGGGTAAAAATAAAGACCAGAAATGGGAGTACATAGTAAACATTGGAAGAGATTACTCCCAAGGTATTAAAGTGGAAATATGTGGGTAAGTGTCTGTTGTTTACATCATAACATCATTACTTAAAGTGATTTATGTTTGTAGAAAAATAAATGGCATTAGGTTATCGTAAGATAAGTGGTTTCTGTTGTTTTGAAGCAGTTGTTTAATGGACATATTCAAATGGATTTTATTTGCAGAATTTTAAATGCAACTCGCGCGGAGTTAAATTAAGATATGTTTAAAATGAAAAATATAACTATATTATATAACTACAGGCTTATTTGTCCTTCAAAGAGGTAATATATAATGTAGGCCTATTGTAGATTTAATCAAACAATACATAAATTTAACGAGACAATAATAATTGAACTCTTAAAAAATAAAGAAACGTAAATATGCAATATACTCGTACTGGAGTAGCTGACGAAAAGGATTATTGTGATGGGAAAAATTTTGTGACTTTGTATTATCCTTATTATAGTTAATAGATTCAACATTGGTTAAAAATATGTATCATACATCGAAATATAAAGAAGCTAAAATTTAGTTAATAGGTTCGTATCGCAATTAGGCCTACACAGGAAATTCTTCTGTGGTTAAGAGCACTCATAATTTTATTAGTAAATCAGAGGAACTTTAGTTCACTATAATTTTAAGGTACGTACGTAAATAATTAATACGTCATAGTAAAGTTAGGGATAAAGAGTATTAGACTTTGGGTTTCGTGAAAGATATCTGTTTGGTGGAGAAGAGTCATATGTTTAGAATGCATAAAATAATTACATTTTTTTTCCGGTGGTGAACGATATTACTAGTAATATACCTTAATAAGAATCACATAAAATGTCAATTTTCTTTTCGGTGGTGAAAAGCAATATAGGCCTCTAAGGTTACATAATTTATTCTGTCTTCTCGGTGGTGAAGGGTAATATATTAGAGTTCATATTAGGCACGTAAAACAATTATATTACTTCGGTGTTGGAGAGTAATACATTAGACTCACTACTAGAGTATATAAAATAATTTTCTCTTCGGTGGTGAAGTGTAATATATGGAAGTACGGTATATAAAAAAATATTTCTTTTCGGTGGTGAAGGTTTATACATTAGAGTATGTTGTATAAAATAATTCTATCTTTTCAGCGGTGAACAGTAACACATAATACCTATAGAATGTAGGCAGTAACAGAATTCTATCTTTTCGGTAGCGAAGAATAATACATTAATGTGTATTAAATATTACTATCTTGTCAGTGGTGTAGAGTAATATATTACTATTATTTATTTATTATTTATTTATTCATTAATTTATTTGTCTGTTTGTCTGTCTGTCTGTTTACCTGTCTATCTGTTTATTTATTTATTTATTTATTTATTTATTTACGTATTTATGTATTAATGTATTTATTTACTTACTTTTACTTACTCATTTATTTATTTACTTATTTATTTGTTTATTTATGTATTTATTTATTATTTTTTATTGTTTTATTTATTTAATTATTTATTTATTTACTTCAGGGCAAAGCCTCAATTACAAGAGACAGTACAAAATTAGATTTATACTTAAGTCGTATATTGAAAAATGAAGTAAATAAATAAATAAATAAATAAACTAATAAATAGATATGTAGATAGATGGATGGATGGATGGATGGATGGATGGATGGATATGAATACAGGTATAAATTATGAGTAAAAATTGAAAAGAGAGAGAGAGAGAGAAAGAAATAGAGATGAACACAAATGTGCTAGTTTAAGTTACAAGTTTTGGTGTTCACAATTTTATTATATTACTTATAGTTTAATGTAGGTTAAAGAAAGATTCTCTATTGGGAAGAGTAATATAATTAGAGTATGTGGAATAATTTTGTTTTTGAACTAGAGAGCCAGTTATTTTTTTGGGAGGATAATATGAAATGGATTTGATGGAAATGGGATATGATGATAGGGACTGGATTAATCTTGCTCAGGATAGGGACCGAGGGGTGGGCTTATGTGAGGGCGGCAATGAAACTCCGGGTTCCTTAAAAGCCATAAGTAAGAGCCAGTTCTTTAAAAATTAAATCTCTCTTGTTATCGTTTATCAGTTTAACCTACCACTTAAATGTCACGAGTACAGTACCAAAATAAATACTCACTGATTATAAGCGCTTATAAGTCGATTATTTCACATTGACATGCTCGCGAAATTCAGGAAGGTCTTGGCTGAGCATATCTAGATGTACTGAAAGCCAATCATTAATATGTTAAGTATTGTGAACTGTCATGGGAATGTACTCAAGAAAACTGTTAGTGTGAATAATAGATAGCTACGACGTGGATGTCGTGTAAGGCGGTATCTTGGCCTCATCAGAGCGGGTTCGCCTCATGTTGAGCCAACGTGTATGGACTCGTTTCATAACGTGTTTCTTTAAGCAACATAACGTGTTTTGTTTAAGCAATGAGGTTAAAATAAAGTTCTAAATTAAACCAAGAATGAAATATTATTCATTGGTAACTTTTATTATTTGACTTTTGTTTTACGTAGTAGCATAGCCACCATAATGAAAATAGATTTATTTCGTTCCATTTCAATGAAAATGTCCTTTCAACTTTCCTTAAATCTTCTGCAGGCTTCATAATCCAGGACCTTTGGTCCGCTACGTTTCGTCCACTGACACATTTGTCCATTTAACAAGAGCCAGAACAGATCACATTGTCACATAATTGTACCTACACCGATTTCACCTTTTTGATACTACTACTTGTCTGTGGTATAGTAATCATGATGAAGCTCTGGAACACATTCTTCTATACTGTCCATCCATAAACCACAAAATAAGTAAATTAAAATGATCGGTACCAGTTGCAGAAGACATAGCCCTGCAGTACATATTGACTACACCTCAATTCTGGCTACTAGTAACAGGCATCTATAATGAACACAGATCAAAATAACCCTCATTTCTCATGAAAAACAAGAACTGAAAAGAATATAGTGGACTATAGTGGCTTTTATGTTGTTAGCAAACGGCATCATACCTTAAGAAGATTGATTGATTCGTCCATTAAGTTTTATCCACTGACCATTTAGTCCATTTTCATACTTCGTCAATTATGCTTTCGTCCACTATGGCAAAAGAAAAATAGATGTCATGAAACATACTTAATTTGGTGAAAATATAATTTATTTAAATTTAGGTGTGTTGTTGATGTACGTACTGTTTATGTTATAAACATGATTAGTGATCATTTTCTTCTTCCTGAAGAACTTCAGCAGGGTTAATTTTTAATCTATACGAAATTCCTCTCGCAACATATATGTTTCCAGCCGGCCGTCGTTCTTGTAGTCTTCATACCGTGTAACCATTTCCCTGGTGCGTTCATGATTATTGACATATGCCTGACGAACTTGCGTGTGTCCTCCCAACAGCTAAGTAATCACCTGCTCATTTGATTTCTGTTCATCCAGCAAGCCTTCCGAAAACTTCCAAATGCTGGGATGATGAACACCCATCAGTTTTTTTTTAATTTACTATGTTAACATTCGACGGCTTTGTTAGTTCTCTGTTCCCCACTCAAGACTGCTTTGTACACATTCCATGTTTCTGGTGGAAATCTTGCATTGCGCCCCCTTCTCCTTCCTCTTCGACGAATCCCTCTCACTCTTTCCACGATTCTGTAACTTCTTCAATTTATCTGTTGCTCTTTCTGCCATAAAATCAAATATTTCGAAAACATCTAGTAAAGGTACAATTATTATGGTAGCCCAAACAACATTGCGACATCTCGGCGACAATCACTGCCTGCAGATGCATTCTAAGATGAACAAAAGGTTATGGACATAAAAGGTGTGGACAAAATGTATGGTTGGACGTAAATTGTATGGACCAATCGGTTGTGAACAAGAAAACATGGACGAAAGTGAGTGGACGAAAGGTAATACTCGAAAAAAATTGTGGAAAAAAAAAGTAGTGGACGAAAGGCCCGCAAACCCATTTCTGCCTTTGTAGGAAGCATTTTAACGGCTAATGCTCGACCTGTCATTCGAGAGCCAGATCCTTGCTGTGTTAAGTTTTGTTTATATACGCTTTAACATCTGTGGTCATATCGCGTGTTTAGGATCTGTGGATGTACCAGTAGGTCGTGGTTAGTGTTGTTGAGTTCCTGTTTTTATTGTGTGTTGTAGACGGCTGTATTCATGTAACTGATTTTAGATTTTTTATTAATGTTTATGATATTGATGTTTGAGGCGGTGTTGAATCATGGCATATAAATTTCTAATCCAGCATTTGTCTTTGTAACTGAGGGAAGCCATGAAAAACTCCAGTCCGATTGGCAGGACACAGAGTTTGAACCCGGAAACTTCCGAATGCGAATGTTAAACGCTACTGTCTGAGCCTACTCGCTCAATTCCATACATATTAAGGACCATGAAGACTGACGACTTATATACGCACGCGCATTATAAAGTGAAGATAAAGTTAGATCTCGATATTTATTATACAGCTGTTCACCTAGGAGAAAATAGAATTAGCTAGAAAAGCCGCGTGAAAAAAGTGAATGATTCACTAATGAAAACAAGTGCTGCAATACAAATTAAAAATACTCCTTCCGTTCCAAAATATGGTATAGTAACAAACAAAACAAGTCTGATTATTGCACATACGCGCACGAAATGTTTCGCGGTGTGGTATTCTGTTCAGAAATGAAGGGACTATCAGACAGTACAGTTGTGAATGTTGCTAATCTTCTGTAGTGCATCAAACTATAATATTTAAATAATTCATTATGAACAGGAATCAAATGGGCACCTGCTGCGGTGTTTCTGTTGCATAAAACGTAACACCAACCCAGTAAATTTTGAATAGAACATCTAAGGCACAACAGTCGTACAAAAACGGGTTATAATTTATTGCAGTTTTGTTTTAATTTGCCTCTCTCAAAACAATGTTTGTTTTTACTTTTATTAATTTGACATCACACAGAATGAAATGTAGGTACCTAATTTTTATGTTTTTCTTATGTTAATTTATCAATAAAATAAGTATCTAGAAGATGTATTAAAGTTACATTATATTACTGAGAACTTTCACAAATGTATACCATATTTTGGAACAGAATTAATGACATCTTTCTATACCATATTTTGGAACAGAGGGAGTATTGAAGAGACTAAATATACCAGTGCGGAAAAGATTGTCGTTCAAGAAATAGGAATGAGCTATTAAACCTTACACAGAGGAACATACTTCTCTGGCTAGTAAACTGGCTAGTGAATTTACTCATTTTCAGTTACGTATAATGAGTGCTGAAACCTAAGAAAAATGCTAGTTGTTATTGCTGGCAATATCTGTAGTGAGAAGAAAAATATACGACTTAATGAAAGGAATAAGTGAAAATGCTTAAACGTAGTTGATAGTGATGAAGATGCTGATAGTTATGATAATAATGTTGATACAGATGACGTTCGTGATAGACAATCGTAGTTTTATAAATGTGATAATTGGAATGGTGAGAGAGTATTGCTGATGTTGAAAATGATAATGCTAATGACAGTAGTAGTAGTCACTGTAATGGTGTTAATGAAAGCAAAATAGAAATGATAAGGATGGTCATTATTTTGATATTAAATGGATATCAAGAAGATGAATCTGGTGATAATGCAGACAATTGTTATTGCTTCTGCAGTTTACTTTGATTTCAGTGTCTTATTGTACCTAATATTTGTGTAAATTTAAATATTTTATTTTTATTCGTTTAAAATTATGAACATTATCTCTGATTTAATAGTTTCTTCATCTTTTCAGGCACTTCAGTAAATGTTCTTATACTGATTCGTTCCCTCATGGATACAATCCCATGTGTGTGCAGAAATACGTCTTTAAAAGGCTTCTAGCAGTTAACGATAAAGGGCAAACGGTTATAGATGAATTTCGTATACCTGCTTGCTGTACTTGCATCATCAATACTAAACAAAATTAGACTAGACATTTATCAGGAGGAAGAATGATTATAATAAAAACATTAAAATTAATTAAGTTGTATCTGCAGTGACAGATAAAGAGCAAAAACTTATGGATGCATTTCGTATATCTTCTTGCTGTACTTGCAGGCTCAAAATTAGACTAGACATTTACCCGAAGAAAGAATGATTGTAATAAAAACATTAAAATTAATTAAGTTGTATCTGTAGTGACACCCATGGAAATAAAGCAACGATTTGTAATCGTTACCAGGTTTGTATTATTTCTGAAAAAGAAGAACTGGACGGATTTCGAGAAATTTAATGCTACTTTGATTAATACGAAGTAATGGTAACGGTAATGATGGTAATTATAGTCCACTTTTAGAATTAGTGCTGTTGGCTTGAAGCTATGAAATGCAATATATCACAACTCCATTTTCTTGACACAATATGAGTTAATGATAAGATTTATTTCTGTCATTAATAAAATATTTGGATACGAAATAAGCATTGTCCAATGATGCATAAAAACATTACAATTTCATTAAGAATCAATGGCAGAACCTTACACAACTGAAATCCATTTACAGTGTAATAAGCTTTTATTTTTAACCATGCAGAAATATTTTACAAAATGTGTTTAAAAGTAATTCTCTTCAGTTTATAGAGGGTTGTTAAAGAATTTAACTTGTAAATATTTATGACTACTTGCTGTCGTACTTAACCTAAAATGTGATATATTTATACCATGCTTATCTCTAATACCATAATTATGATATTAAGACCGTTAAAAATTCTTGTTTATGTTTCTTAACTTAAACCGATTAGAATAAATGAACAAGGAAAACATTGTCATAATTTGTAAAGAAATAAAACTATCTCTACAAGAATCTCTTTTAGAGAGTCGTTGAATACATCTAATAACTTTCTTTTTCCAAAACAAAGAGTTTCACCGCAGAAGGTGGATTCCTTCAAAGTCTGATACCATAATTTAAATTTGAGTAAAGAAAGCATATCGTGAGTGACGAGAGTTCTTAGCTTTTTTTTAAATTACTTCATATATAATTTCTTACAAATGTCATCAATATGTTTTTCCCAATTTAGTTGACCATTTAACGTTAGATCCAGTACTTCAACGTGTCCAGATTTATCAATGTCAAAAGTAATTACATAATTTAAATTAAAATATTATATTTCAGTTTCATTCTTATTTATTGCAAGATAATTTAATCAGAACGGTAATGTGGTAATTTCAACGGAATTTTCTATTCTACCTTTAACCACAAATGGGTCATTGTCAGGTCAGTGACAAAGATAGTCATATCATGAGGATATCATGAAATAAATGTACAGGGTACATTTGAATCTTAGTCAGTGACAAAAATTGTAAATAAAAATCTCAAAACTGACCCTTGAGGGACTCCAGAAGTAACTCTCTCAAACGATGATTGGGTTTCTTTCGCCGCTATCATTTGTTTGGATATTAGTTAAATGGGGTTACAAAAGTTGCAATTAAACATTTCTCCCATTCCATTATAACTAGAACTTTTTAATGATAATATCATGTACAATGCAATGAAACGGCTTTATCAAATAAATTAATGTTGCACCGATTGCAAACTTTTCAAAGCCCCCTAAAATTTATTTACAAGTAATTCAACTGCCATTATACTAGAGTATTCGGAAAGTAATAGCAACATAGTTACTGTTTCACACTAAATTTATTTAGGTTACTTTTGACAGTACATAATTCAAATAATATAGTCTCCTGTCGTATCAACAATACTTTGCCAAATTCTTGGAAGGCGGCGGACTCCATCTGCAGCAGCATTTCTGGATGTCTCTCTCACTGATTAGTCTAAACCTCTTCGGATATCAACTCTTGATTGAAAGCGAATGCCTCGCTTACACCCAACTTGCAATAGGTTTCTTGTAATGACCTAAAACACTGAGTTGCTTTTTTTTCTCTTGTAACTTAGATTTTTATGAAGCACCTTTAGGGCTGTGTTGTTTACTACAAATCAGAAACAACCACTGTATATACAAAATAAGGCTACTTCGAGACTTTCAATATTGCAAATTTATTAAACAATCGCTGCTCTATTACGTAGTACAAGATTTCATTGGTAACCGCTTGGAGCACTGATTTACAGAATTGTTGCCATTACTTATCGAATGTCCTAGTAATAGAATATATTAGCCTAAAAGAGTATTGCTTAAGATGTATTAAATTGTTTGTTAAAAAACTATTATATAATTGCGTCAACACACAGGATTCAGTTTTATTATTTTACTAAATATTGGCACAATAGAAATTGATCGGTAACTCGACGGTTATTTTCTCTTTCCCTCCTTAAAATAGATATCACCTAGGATAATAAAATTTAAGAGGAAACAGAAAGGATTTTGGGCAAAAATATTTATTTTTTGTTTTTACTATTTATTATTATTTTGCTTTTACTTCTTTAAACTGGTGATCAAATATGACTATACTAAAGTTGTATCCATTTTAGTTTTCGACTTTGCTGAAGAAGAATGTAGAAGTTTTTATTTTAACCCTCATTTCCCAAACAAATTACTTATTTTGAACGTTTTTTCCGAAGAGAGGTAATGGTACATGTATGTATAATATAGTCTATCTTATTTTAACGCTCATTTTCCGTAGGTTTAGTATTTTTACACAAAAGAAATCTTTTATCAGTTTCTATTTACCGGAAAATCTAGAAATTTGAAATTTTCGAAAATAGCAGCTATTATATATTTGGATATTGTACATTTACTGAAAGAATATTTCTGAAATTTGTTGAATTTTGGAGATTTACAGGGGGTAAAGTACTGAAATTCGATGAAAAAATTTACGAATGGGGAAAAATTTATTTCTCAATAAGGAAATAGTTTAAAGAAAAACTACTGTGTTGGCATAAAGTAAACTTTTGTATACATAAGCTGTAAAAAATTTAACCCTCTAGCTCCAACATTTTTCGATAAAATGTGTCTTATATAGTCATAAGACATAATTTGACATTATCAAGATATTCAATTCATTATCCCCTTAAGACACCTGGGAAAATTACTTGAGATTAAACCAAGTTTATGAGGAATAAGAAATTACTCTATAATTTTCTTCAAAATCATGTTTGAAAACGGAAACAAATCTTCACTTTGGGAAGTGCTCATTTAACTTGTACTATTACCAATTGACTATATTGACATCTATTCTTTTCAACCTATAAACGTGAAAATGAGTCAGTACTACAAAATTATTTAATAATATTCAAATGATAAGTTAATTAACTAATATTCCCTTTACACATATTCCAGTTATCACAATTGTTATCACTAAAGTGATTTTGTACACTTAAACTGGTAATATTAAGTATTATGGAGTATTCTTTTCGCTGGGAACTGCTTTTGACTGCCAAAAAGACATAGGCATAATAAGCTTCTGGAACTATGTTCTAGTATTAGTGATATTCAGAATATGTGTAACGAGTTGAGGAATGTAATGCATATTACTAGTAAAACTTAATAAAAGTTCAGTTTCAGAACAGTACGAATACCATATCAAACGTTCGAGGATTCAAATATCTTTACACAGATTTTCAGCGTAGATGAAATTATAAAGAAGCCATTTCATTATTAAACAATTTTATTAATACAAGATAAATTGCACTGTAAGAGTTAGGATTTCATTTAGCGACATTATAAACCGAAGAAGTTATTCAGCGTCAAAATTGAAAGTCAGACAAAGCTGGCTGCCGTCTCCAGCATTATTTATTATTGTATTGACCATGCTGCAAAAATGACTATCTTTTTCAACTTTATTTATAATCGCTTTAACAACAATGGTAATATCGCGACTGTGCTATGGATGTGATACCATTTTGTCTGAAGTTCCGCGTTCTCTCTAACTCCAAGACTTCTGACGCTCTGACCTGGGGTTCTCTCTCACCATCACGACACCCACCGCGCCGGCTGGATACTTAAACCCCGATCGGGCCGCCGAGGTCGTCTCTCACCAACACTATATTTGCCGTGTTGGCTAGACATTTAAATCTCAAACGGACCACCAAGTGCTCTCTCACCATCTATCGCTACAGCTGGACACAAACCCCCGACCGAAGCACCACTGAATAAAGCCGTACGAGTTTCTTCCGTACGGACAAAACCATTGTGTGTGAAACTGCCCTAAGGACCTTGTAGATTGATGAATTATGTACTTACGTGCGCATTATAAAGTGGAGATAAGGCTAGATCTCGAAATGTTTTATGTAGCTGACCATATAGGTTATAGGAGAAAACAGATTAGCTAAAGAAGTGGAAGGAAGGAATGAATGATTCACTAATAAAATCAAGTGCTGCTATAGGCTACAAACAAAAAATATTGAAGAGATTAAATACCAGCATGGACAAAATTGTCGTGCATGAAATAAGAATGAGTTATAGGTTAAACCTTGCAGTGAGGAACATATCTGGTTAGTAAACTAGCTAGTGAGTTAACTCACTTTCACAGTTACGCGTAATGAGCGCTGAAACCGAAGAAAACTGTTGATTGCTGTTGCCGACAATATAATTATCTACAGTGAAAAGAAAAATGTAAGACCTAATGAAAGGAATAAGTGGAAATGTTTAAACGAAGTTGATAGTGATGAAGATGGTTGTAGTTATGATAATAATGTTAATACAGATGAAGTTCATGATACAGAATAATTCTTTTACAAATGTGATAATTGAGAAGGTGTGAAAGTTTTGCCCATGGTGAAAATGCTAATGGTAATAACAGTAGTGGTCGTGGTGGTGGTAGTGGTGGTGGAGGTGGTGGTGATCATAGTCGTAGTGGTAGTAGTAGTAGTAGTAGTAGTAGTAGTAGTAGTAGTAGTAGTAGTAGTAGTGATAAAGATATGAATTTACTAGAATGATCCCTTTTCAATCTTTTCGTCGAAGATAACTTTGAAAACAGTGTTGCTTTTCAATGGTGACCTGTATCTACACTATTGTGCCTATTGCTTATGCTGTGGTATAAAAGAAAATATGAGAATATGAATTTATTTTGTTATATCTTTGGTGAATAGACTGTAAAATCTCAACGAAAATCCTTGTCTCCTGCAAAGAAGAGATGATGTAAGATTGGAGTCCAAGATAAACATATAGGGTTAAGGTTGGTAATATTGTGATATGAGTATGTCAGTAGATTTACTGGCATATAAAAAAACTCCTGTGGGACAAAATTCCGGCACACCGGCGACACTGATATAATCTCGGCAGTTGCGAGTGTCGTTTAATTTATACGAATATGCCAATGCTCTGTATTCTGTAAGAGTGAAGATCAAAATCGTACGAGTAATACTTATTGAGTATATGGTATTAATACTTAGGTTTTTTATATAGAAGAGTATTAATTTGAAACCAATATGGTATTAAACATATTATGTTGTACTCTATCCAAGGTATGAGCTCGCATTTATATGAATGTCAGCCTCAATACCTGACATTCGATATACAGTTGAGGAAAAGGTTGACAGAACAACCAGGCAGTCTGCCCAATCGAAATTCGAGCCCTCGTCCTGGCGCAGTATCGCTTAATAATCTCTAGTCTCGTTGACTCTTTATGTTGAATATTGAATTGCATTTCGGGAGAGAGACACTACGTCTCAGCAGTGCTACCTTTAAAGATTTATTGCGCCAACCCTCAAGCTAGACGCATTCTCACGGGGACAGGCAATTGCGGCCCGCGGTCAGTTTTATACGTCAATTGCGTCCCTGTATTTTTTGGATCATACATCAGTTGCGTCCCTATATTTTTTAATCATGCGTCAATTGCGTCCTTTCCGATTTTATAAACTTAGGACTGGCTGTAACATCAATTTAAACATTACAGGTAGGTTAAAAATGTGGTTTGTGGCTTCTTCACCATACAATGTTGGTAGTGTCATTTTTCACCATGAAATGTATTAAAATTCATTTTTTGCATTTTCACCATAAAATTACAATCGTATTGGTTGAAACCTAAATGACAGATTACGTATGAAATCCAATCTTGTTATATGATCTTGCTGCAAGTCAATCATGTTTTTACGAATAAAAGTTTCTTTCTCCCTCCTTGCCTGTTTAAATGGCAGAGCTCTATTATTACCAAGTTTTAAGTATGTTTCGCTTTGTATTTCTTTCAAAACTTCTATAAAATGGTAAATGTTTGGGTGAGCAGTATAAAATAATAGACTATTAAGTTTTGAATGAAATTACTCGCAGCCATTAGTCGTTCTCATTGTTGTTGCTGCAAATTCTGTCCATACTGTTGATTAACACTTGATCTGATTTGTTATGGTTGTGTTCTTGATTGCTTTCAATGATTTCATGTTTAACATTCAACTTTATGAAACATTTACGAGATTTCATACTGCATGCCCAACGCGAAATATTATTCTGTAGATCCTTGTGATGTCTAAATTTGAATCCATCGATCACAAATAAAGGTCTCACTTGTCATTGACTCCATTGCTCGTGCATAACTCTTACGTGTTTCCAATTTAACCTTTACATTGTACAGTAGTGGCAAAAAAAAAAAAAAAACCAGACTGACCATTGTAGCTGATTTCAGAGCCTTGTTCACTCTAGAGCACGATAGAGTGGTAACTAAGACTTTCGTGGTTCGAATCCTGCCTGGTTAGGAAACTTTTTTTTGTTTTTTATTCAAATTTATTCCCAATACTTTTCGATTGTTGGTAAAATTCATGTTCTGGGAATAATAAGTTAATTAAGTAGTAAAATATCGCTGCAATCGAAAAGTATTGGGAATAACAAAAAGGAACAAAAAAAGAAGTTTCCTTCCCAGGCAGGATTCGAACCACGAAAATCTTATTACCAGTCTATCGTGCTCTGGAGTGAACAAGGCTCTGAAATCAGCTACAAGGGTCGGTCCTGTTTTTTTTTTTTTTTTTTTTTTTTTTTGCCACTGCTGTACATGACGTAGTAGGACGCGTTCTGTACAGTGCTTGGTTTTGTTTTGTCGCAGAACGCGTTCTATACAGTGCTTGGTTTTGTTTTGTCGCAGAACGCGTTCTATACAGTGTTTGGTTTTGTCTTGTCGCAGAACGCGTCCTTAGACTATATTAGTTTTTTAAAAATTAACATAACATCCTAAACCGGCAGGTAGCTCTGGATGCAACTGAAATATATATTTCAAAAACCCCGGACGCAAATGACGTATATATTTAAAAAACCCCGGACGCAACTGACGTATTAATTTTTCGTGAACATGTTTACGGGGACGCAACTGACATCTCCCCCATTCCCAAACCCGCACCGGCTGACTACACTGTTTCGCTGCGTACCCAGGTTTCAAGCAGGCATCCCCACTCGTCCCAAGGTCAACCCTTTCGTGCGTCGCCAGCCGGAGTTCGGGGAATGCTATGGAATGATGACGAAATGAGGAAATGTTGACGGAATGATTTAGATGTCTAATTTGGAGAAACGGGAGAACCCCGAGAAAAACGCAACTGCAACCTTGTCCGCCACAATTGTCACTATGGTTTGTCATTAAAAAAATCCCAGGACTCGAATCCGGACCATCTGCGTGGGAGGTTGGAAGGTCTGATCACTCAGCCACCGCAAGGGTAAATCTTCATGTTACCACAGTCTAGTATATACAGTCACGAAGCTCAATACGTAGTAAATATGCATCCATAGATAGTTGCTGACCACTAGGATCGCTAATATCGCCTCATTACAGACATTGTGAAATAGTACCGGCACAGTCTATTGTTCCTAGCACCCTCACAAGTCAAGTTTCGTGACTGTATATACTAGACTGTGATGTTACTCTTTATACAGTGCGTTCGTAGCTTGGCCGGACTGTTATAACATAACCTAAATAATATAAACAAGTGTTAGAAAAGTTTTAATTAGGGAAGATGAAATAAACAAGAAAACTTTTAATTAAGGATCATGAAATAAAAAATAAACATGAATAATTTTAAAAGGAACAATAAAATTATTGAAAGTACAATTTTCAAATTTGAATGTTTTAGTGGTCCGGCCGAGCTACGAACGCACTGTATAATCTAATAACTGAGCCTACGTCAATGTAGAGAGACTGATATTCAGCAATATCTCTGATTAAACAGCGTCATTAGCGAATAGTAGACGTAATATTAGTAAAAATAATGAAAATAGGGTAAAAAGTTGTTCTTTGAAATGTTGACAGAAATACCATAAACTTCCACTTGTACTGTGATAATGCTTATCTTAAGGATGTCGGAAGAGTGTGGTAGGTAGAGTAGAACCGGAAAAATATCACGAAGTCTTGACATTGGCCGATTCACACTGCTTGTGCTGTGAAATTATATAATGTGATGTCCTTGTAGATAGAAAGTTAGTCTGGAGGTAGCTCGACGTTTCAAATCACGTGTCTAGTTGTTGCTTATGGCACGAGATCCATAGGTTTAATTTAGCTTTTGGAGTGTATAAATGCATATTATTTTATTAGTAACAAGGAAACCTGCCCTGCCAAATTTACCAGTTCAAATCCTTTCTAAAAGCTTTTGTAATGTAAATATTGTGCGAAAAGGAGTTTCTTCTTCTTCTTCTTCTTCTTCTTCTTCTTCTTCTTCTTCTTCTCTTCTTCTTCTTCTTCTTCTTCTTCTTCCTACCGAGGTTGGGGATGATCCCATTCCGAGGCTAAGGGAATTGTTGGTTTCATCTCATTTGTGGCCGGCCTATAATTTCTCTGCCTTGAGGTTGATAAGAGAAAGTTTGCCACCTTGAATTATCGAGACACAACCGTTTTATACAGGGTGATTCAAAACCTCTACGACAAACTCTGAGGGGTGCTAGATCTAACAATAAGGAACCCTTTTTGTTAAACAACCTATGTCTTCTGACGCGTTTCGAAGTTACCGTTGAACATGTTTTTGCGCAGGCGTACGTCACTTTATGCGAATGTGTGCACCTCTGTTTGTTTCTTGAGATGTTTGTAAGAGAGGAGAAGGGGTGTTGTTTGTTTACGTTTGATGTTCAATACCTTTTCCTTTCAGTTCTGTGTAATCATCAATTGAGAATGGATGTCTATACGGTCTTTCACCAATGCGCCGATGACTAAGAAACCCATCGTCTAGAAGGCGCTGATAAAGTCCAGCAAACATTGTGTGGTGAGGGTGATTTCTGTTTTGAAACTGTTGTTGGTACATGTGGAGAGCTCTTCTTCCGCTTCCGCGAGCCTCCCCATAACACATTACCATGTCGGCTAACTCGGGAAAAGTGTAAATATCCAATCTCAATTGATGATTATACTGAAATGGAAGGAAAAGGTATTCAACATTAAACGTAAACAACAACCCTTCTCGTCTCTTACAAACATTTCAACAAACAGGGGTGCACACATTCGCATACATTGATATATGCCCGCGCAAAAACATTTTCAACGGTAACTTCGAAACGAAGCGTCAAAAGACATAGGTTGTTTAACAAAAAGGGTTCCTTATTGTTAGATCTATCACCCCTCAGAGTTTGTCGCAGAGGTTTTGAATCACCCTGTATATAGTAGCTACTACTTCTGATATATCAGGTGATCTTTAATTTCATTTAACATTTTATTTACTTTCAGAGGAAGAACAATTGTTTGTATGTATCTGAAGTCTGACTAGTATAATATGTAGCTATTAAGCGATGTATGCGATGGAGAGCAAAAGGAACAGGCCACCCTACCCCATTTCCTCCTGGTCTAGTTGCTTCATAAGTGTTGTCTTCTTGGTGTTACTTGTGAGGTTCAGATCTGTCTTTGGACTGTTGATTAAACAACAACATTTCTTACGCATATGATAACTTCTTAATTTGTTTCTTACAGTTACGTTCTGTTTCTTAAGAATTTAATTTCTGATATCTCAATAATTGCTCTTTTATCTTGCTGTCAGGTCTTACTTTTATAGTAGTACAGGGCATGTTTTGATTCAAAATAATGTGTTTTAATTTTGATGTACTTTCTCATACTTTTTCCGAAATATCTATTAATAATCCGTTAAATGTGTCATATTTATGCATATTTACCTCTAAATCAATATTAATTCCTTTGATTGTCTATATATATGTGTGTGTGTGTGTGTGTGTGTGTGTGTGTGTGTGTGTGTGTATTTTCTATGTTTCTTTGCTGTGGTAGTCATATTTTTTATTTTATTGAATTACGAGGTTAATAAGGGAAGTAGGGTTTCTTGTGTGACTTTTGCCAATCCATATGAAAGAAAATTTAGTGTTAGGTTGCTAAAGATTGATTCTATACATATTAATACATATTCCAATTGCAGTTGTATCTGCGTCCTACATATCCCAACTGCCTGCGTTCCATTTCCTACTTGGACTTCACTTGTCTCACGGGAATTTCCTGCGCTACAATTTCGAAGTCTCCCACTCGAGCCTCTTTTTTGATTCCTACCCCTCTGTTGCGCGTCTTCCGAAGAAGTCATTGTCAGACATGGAGATTACTTATCCCTGCAGTCACTAGGTCTCCAGAGCCACGTTTGCCACCCAAACGTTTTACAGGAAGGAAGTGTGTTTGGAATTTTCCTTTTATTGAGGATAGAACTTCGAGGGAACTATCCTAATCTCCTACAGTAGTTTAGAGGACAACAAAGTGACTATTACATAATATCCTCTTATCATTTTTTACACGACATGTTTCCTATTCTTGGATGCAAAACTTTGTGTTGAAATGTATGTCTTCTTTCTTTCATTTATCCTTTGTGTGTAAGTATGTTTTTTTTTTCATTATTGGCAATAACAGCATCCAGCATTAGGCCTTATGCCAATTCCTGATAAATAGAATATCTTTCTATTTTTCTGTGCCTTCTAACAGGTTATTTAACTGTTGGTTTAAATATAATTCAACATAATTTTCGGCTGTCTAGTTTCATTTATTCTCCCTTTGTGATCGTACCAGAAAAATGTATTTTGTCACGTAGAAATTTAGCGTTATAGTACATATTTCGAAATGTTATCAAGTAATACAGTAGGTATTCAGTTTAATTTCTGACAAAGTTCATTACTTTGCTTGCTTTTAAACTCGGCATCATTCAGTTTACTTCAAGTATTACATTCTTTTACATATATTTAAATAGTGTCACTAATATACAGAGTGATTTACGAGGATTTACCATATCTTGAATTAATGTTGCTCAGAATAGGGACCAATGCCGGGCTTATGTGAGGGCGGCAATGAACCTCCGGGTTCCTTAAAAGCCAGTAAGTACGGAGCTTATTTCCGAAGACATTCTGAGCAAAAAAGTGATATAAACATGTGTCCTAATCTCAATATTTTCAGAAGTTGTTTGTAAAATTCCGTTATTCTTAAGTTTTAAGGGTAAAAAAATATTACAGATAAAGAATTAATTATTCAGGAGTATCATTTCTTTAATTAGCTAATATTCTGAAGCTAGAAATGTGTTGTGAATTCCATAGTTGTTTCGTACAGATTTTTTTTTTTTCGATTTTTAAATACAAAATTACACTTTCTTACACGGTTATCACAACAAATGTTACAAATCTCTCCACCCTTGTAAATTCTTTAAGACTGTATATTAGGATGGATAATTAAACTGTAAAGAATCAAGTTTCTAAAGTCGTATGATTTGTAACAATTTTGTGATAGGTGCGTAAGAATGATGTAATTTGTAGTTAAAAATTGAAAAACAAAATCTGTACAAAGTAATTAACAACACATTTTTACCTTCAGAACGCTAGGGAATTAAAGAAATTACATTTATGAATAGTTCATTCTCTATTTGTAATATTTTTTAACCTTAAAACTAAATACAAATTATATTTTACTAACAAATTCAAATTAGTGTAACTCTGAAAATATTGACTTTAGGACACATGTTTATCTGACATTTTTTGCTTAGAATGTCTTGAGAAATAAGCTCCGTAAGGAACGGTAAATCCTCGTGAATCACCCTGTATGTATGTATAGAAATTCAGTAAATTATGTGATGGAAAGCATCCTTGTTTTAAATTCTGTTGCCTAGTATGGAATATTAATGTAGAAATAAACTTTGATTTTTTACTTCAAATGTATATTTTATGGCACAATGTGTACTTTTTCAAGAGTAAATATAGCTAATGTCAATAATAAGTGAAGTCATATTTTTCATAATTTATTACATTGAGGAGTACACTTGCAATTATTTCTCCAAACGTCTTAACTGCCGTCCAGTTGAGGAATTTATGTCATTGTCACACAGTTCTTGTTTACATTGCATTTAGCATATCCGGGTTTCGACATTACCAGTAAATTTATTATGGCTATTTTAGATAGCTGATTTGCTATTTCTACATTTGTAAGCAAAAGAAAGCAAGTAGTTTAGGTTTGAATTATAGAACAAACTGTTTTATGAGTTGATAAATGCCCCTGTAATGATAAACGATTTAATTTGAAGTTGTGAATGTGTTAAGAAATAATATATTAACTAACAATATTTTTAAAGCTAATTCTAGAATTGTTATAACTCCTAAAACAAACTATGTTGGGCGAGAGCAATAATGAAGAATCTCTCTTATTATCCGCCTTCAGTTGCTAGTATTATATATATTCCCATCTCATTTAATTTTAAGTTATGCTAACCACAGCAAAGAGTTTTAAGTTGAGAACCATAAAAGTAAATGATGATAGTTTTTTTTTATTAATATGAGTTTTGAAGAGTTCGTCACTGATCATAAATGAAGCACTTGCTGTGTATGCAATGTATTATTTATATATAGACAAAGTTAATGTATTAACCTTTGTACCCTTTTTTCCTCAGAATTACGTAAAACCTGTTTGGGGTCGGTTATGACCCAACATAGTTATGCCTTTTTATTAACATCACGCATGCAAATAATACTGGGTGTTCATTTCAAAGTGTGTCATGACGTCACTGTTGTTGGGTCACAGATTTGAAGCGAATTTCAACTTATATGTTAGAGAAGTTGCCTATTATTTAAGGCGTTCTTCAATCTGAACTTGAGAACGTGTACGGTATAACTTGAACGTCGTAGCAACAGATGGCGGTCTGTACAGTCTGTGTGCTACCATAACCTCTTTCGAACTGCGTTTTGCGCCGGCAAGTCGTACGCAGGGTATTTGTTATCATCGGTTGTGTACGGTAACATTCCACAACACAAATCAAATGCTCCGTGTCCATGTTGACCGTCGAAGTTAATGTCAACAAATACGTAAGTAATCGTCTTAACCCTCTCCCCATATCCCGACAGTACGTATTTCCAAACAGTTCACATTCCTGCCACTACCGGCGTTACCGTACGTATCGGCACGTACTCTTCAGAATGAACGCCGTACTTGCTAGCCAAATTCTCTGCCTCTTAGATTATTCACCTGAGCTGCGGAAGTGTAGGAAGATTGAATTCTCTAGGCTCATCAGCTAGCCACATGACGGCATACAGCGAGCCAAGACACATTTTGAACTGAACACCCAGTAGTTGAAATATAAAAATACGTCATTTCTTATTATTTTTATGCCTAATGCACTCAGTGAGAAAGTAGAAACCTTTTGCAGGTAATGTGAGAAATAAGTTAACAAACGTCGTGTTCATGCTGCAATTATGACAGTGATGACGTAGCAACTTACGACAAGAAGGGACTTCCTTTGATTACAATCATGCAACAGAACTTCCCCTTGTATATATTAACGATTGCAATTTATTCGTTTTCGGACTGTTTCCTGCAAAGAAGAAACTCTTAGGAAGTGATAAAAGAGAGAAAGGACCTTATAATCTACATATTTCGCTGGACGTAATTCTTAACAATCTCAGCACTACATTTCCTTCACGTAACTTGTCATTTCATTTGAGTTAATTTTAAAATAACTATATCTTGTATTTTAGTAATTGACACTGCATTACGGAAATACTTGTACCCTTATCTACCTGTTCTGTCATTACCCCATTACTCACAAATTGGTTCAAATTTAGTACGTAAGTGTGAATTTATCTAAAAAGTAATACACATGAATAATGGGTCATTATTTCAGAAATTTGAATAAAATGGCGATTTATTCAAAATCGTTGAATAGTCCTCACATATCGAATAATTAATTATGAAGAAAATGTTTCTCGAAAAGTTTTGCGTCAAAAATATTTATTATTATTATTATTATTATTATTATTATTATTATTATTATTATTATTATTATAAACTCATTTAGTGTTCTCCCTAACAGAAAGCCTTTCACTGCAAACCCACCTTTCTCCAATCTTTCCTATTTTCTGCCTCTTTGTCTTCTCATACGATCCATATATCTTAATATCGTCTATCATCTGATATCTTCTTCTACCCCAAACTCTTCTCCCGTTCACCATTCCTTCCAGTGCATCCTTCAATAGGCAGTTTCTTCTCAACCAGTGACCTAACCAATTCCTTTTCCTCTTCCTGATCAATTTCAGCATCATTCTTTCTTCACCCACTCTTTCCAACACAGCTTCATTTCTTATTCTGTCTGTCCACTTCACACGTTCTATTCTTCTCAATATTCACATTTCAAATGCTTCTATTCGCTACTCTTCACTTCGTCGTAATGTCCATGTTTCTGTCCCATACAATGCCACACTCCATACAAAGCACTTCACTAATCTTTTCCTTACTTCTTTTTCCAGAGGTTCGCATATGATGTTCCTTTTTTATTGCAAGTTCCCTTGGCCATTGCCATCCTCTCAACTTAGTTTATTCGTTATATGAATGTTTATTAATTTGCCTAACAAGGAAGGTAAAGCCTATGTTTCATTCACGAACCCATATAGCAGTGTTACACAGAGTGAACAGTAAGTAATGTAATTAAATTCAAGAGGTTATTCTTTGAGATATTTCAAACAAAATAGTTTAATATAATTTTGTTCATTTTTGCTTCCTCTTCAAAAAATAATTGTTTTGTGTGAAATATTTCATAGCGTGTTTTGGGAAAGCCATTGATTTAATTTCCAATTGCTTAGTCAATTTAAGGGAACAGTGTATTATAATGGCTATTATACTTCTACTACGTCACACTACTTTTGACCAATAAAACGGTACGAAAGCACGTCTTTCAACCAATCATGGCTGCTTATCGCACGATTTTATCGCGTCCCAAGCATTTGTTTAATTTTATCGCTTCCCTAGCATTTGTTTATTTTTATCACTACCCTAGCATTTGTTTCTCTGTTTGCCAACATTTCAAACTACACTGGCCTGGACGTAAAAAAAAAAAAAAAAACAGAAAATTACAAACCACTCCAGTCGATGCACAACAGTTTCAAATATGACTCGCATTGGCATTCAAGAACAAGAATTAATAAAGATCACTGGTCATAGCTATGCATCTTCCCTGAATCCCTATTTACAAATAAATGAAGAGCACCATTCGGAAATCCTGAATAAATTGAGGAATACACCATGTACAGTACATCAACGCGTTCCACTTCTTTCACGCACACGTCCAATATAACATCAACTGAACCACCAACCACTAAAACATTCAAATTTGAAAATTGTACTTTCAATAATTGTTTCTTTTAAAATTATTCATGTTTGTTTTTTATATCATCATCGTTAATTAAAACTTTTCTTGTTTATTTCATCATCCCTAATTAAAACTTTTCTAATACTTGTTTATATTATTTAGGTTATGTTATAGCTTCTGGTATATGATATTATGGATAGTCACGTATCAGAGATTGTTTAATACTAAGATTTATTGAAAATCACCTGTCAAGTGACGTTGATTACTGGGATCCGAATAATTGAAGTGGAATGCAACTGTTTTAATAAAAATGAAACTGAAACAACAAAACCTTCTTGACTAGTAACCGTCTACAGAGTTCAATGAAGATTCCATAGTTGGCACAACTGATACAAGAAAACAGCTAATCATAACACACTACTGCCTGCCATCTAGCATGATAGGCTATTTGTAATGTTAAGTTGGTACAATAATACATTTGAAGACAGTTGTATTTTCGTAAGTCAATTAATATTTTATTGTATTGGAGTACTTCGTTACTTCTAATCTTTACATAATTTATTCCAATCGTGTAATAGTCAATTAAATCCCACTCGAGTTTTGATTTTCTCTAGATAAATCAAAATCTCTAGTGAGATTACTGTTGATAAATGATTGAAAGAATTTTAATTTTGTCTTTAAAATGAACAGAAATTTGATTCGAACAAATGTAACATTTTAAAATTCCTTTGCACAACGAAAAATTGCATTTATTCGGATCAAATTTCTGCATATTTAAAGATCAAAAATAAAATCCTTTGCACAATTTATTATCAGAATACACTGCTCTCTTAATTTGACTGAGCATATTGGGAATTAAATCAATGGTTTTCCAGAACACGTCATTCAATGTTTCACGTAAAACATTTTTATCTCGAAAAGGCAGCAAAAACGAGCGAAATTGTATTAAACTTTTCTGTTTGAAATATCTAAAAAAAATAACCCTTTAAAATTGATGACATTACTTTTGGTTCACCTTGTATACAATGAATTGAGAGACACCCTATTAGTCACTGTGATGTAAATATCCATATAATGTGTCTGGTAAGTTGCGCACTATATGATGTCAGAAGTTGATTTGGTGCTCGCCTGTGAGCCATTTCATGGAAATAATCTGCAGATTATGGAGGATGTAGAGAGATGACGCTGATACTAAAACACAAAAAAACATATTTATCTCTGACATAATTTAAACACTTCTGCTCTGTTCAGCATCCTGCATGAATCAGATGTTTGCTGGAGGTCTTCATCCACTCTTGCCCATTGTAACACTTCATTGTATTAGATTTTTTTTTAATTATTTCACGGTTGATAGTATTTGGGACTGCTATGGAAGTAGATAATTGTAGCAATTCAGTTCTCATTTCCAACTAATCGAAAGCACAATATAATACTTTATTTATCTATAACAGGGCAAAGCTCCGATTACAATAGACAATATAAATAAATTATAGTTATGTATGCATTGAAATGAAGAAAAAAACGTAAAAAATAGATAAATGTAGATATAAATAGAAGATAAAGATGTAAATGCAAATAAAAATTTAAAAAATATATAAATACAGCTTTAAATACAATACATAGATATAAATACAAATTAAAAATTTAATAAAATGTATAAATACAGCTTTAAATACAATTAGTTATAAATACAAATTAAAAAATAAATAAAATATATGAATACAGCCTTAAATGCAATACATAGATATAAATACAAATTAAAAAATTAATAAAAATATATAAATACAGCTTTAAATACAATACATAGATATAAATAGAAATTAAAAAATTAATAGAACATATAAATACAGCTTTAAATACAATACATCGTGATCTCATAACCTCTCCAACTTGAAATATTTATTTAAGAGTGGAAAAGTGTAATGCCAGTTCTCCTTCAGAATTTCGTTCCCATAGCCAGACAAAAATAGCAGCAGCCAGCCCTTTCTCGCCTCTCAAGTTCGTATTTTGCTAGCAGAAGATTCAGCAGATCCATGTCTCGATATAGATCATGAACGTCTCTAAAGACAGCAATAAAGTGTAAGCTATTCACAAGAAATTTTAAAACTAAAAATTCAAAATTAGTCATAATAAATTAAATAACAAAACAAGGAATAAATTAAAGAAAGAAATTTTATTGTGTAATTAAATACACATATTGACATTATGCTTTCTTAAAATTATGAATTCCTGATTAAGAGCAGAGTGTTACCCTACCAGCCACATTTACCACTATGCATCTGTATAATAAAGCTTAGCATCCAATAGTCTCAAGGTCGCAGTCTTTGAGAAATTTAAAAACAGGAGACCACTATAATAAAATATTTAGATAAAGAAATAATAATAATAATAATAATAATAATAATAATAATAATAATAATAATAATAATACAGTAGTAGTAATAATACTAATAATAATAATAATAATCATCGATGCGAAATAGATGTAGGCTATCTTGAAAGATGTGTAAAGCGGAAACGATGAGTGGCAGGAGGCATGGGTGAATAGTAGATGCACCATTGAGGGGGGAAACTTTTCCACCCGACACTTAAAGAAGTGTGCATTTCTGTAGAATGAGAAGGCAATTTCATGGAAATTTTCTTTCGAAAAAAACCTGGCTAAATGAAGCGTGTAAAATGTACTTCACTTCCCGTGTGGTGCACTCGGCACTTGAAATGATGTGAATTGTCTAAGAATGGAATAATCTGAATGACTTGGCTCTCTTTGTGTAGTAATTGTTTGGTGATTTCCCTAGAACTACATCACCGCACTCTGAAATAAGCGAGAGATGTGGATGTTACGCAACCTGTGGGCTCGTTTTTTCAGGAAGTTTGCTCACTCCTCTGACGTCTGGGATCGTGATGACGCGCTCTTCCATTCTTGGTCAGCCACAAGTCTCATCGATCTTTGTTTGGCAACACTTAATCAACTAATGGTTTTACTAGAATCTGTGAATTTCTTTCTCCGTTGAAAGAATTATTTCCGAAACTTCATAAACTTAGTCACAACCGTAGGACGATAAAATTTAATCTTTTTAGTCTTTCATAGTGTTCTGCCCAAGGACAGGTCTTTCACTGCAAACCCAGCATTCCCCAGTCTTTCCTATTTTCTACTCTCTTCTTTGTCTCCGCATATGATCCATATATTGTATCTTAATCTCTTCTACCGTAACAAACTTCTTCAGATAACCTCCTGTGTAGAATCTTATTTATACCCAAACTTGAAAATTTCCAGTCAAAGCTAGCAATTCGTATTAGTGAGATCACTATTACAATAAATGAAAATGATGTGACTTTGTTCCATGTTATTTTTCCGTCTGTAAAGCATTAATTTTCATAGTGGAGCAAAATCACCGTCCCGTATGAGCTACTTTGCTCCACTTTTTAAAAGGGCATTAAAATTTAAAATTACATAATCAAAGGAAAGTCATTAAAGTTTGTACTTAAAAATGGATCACTTTCTAAAATTTTTAAACAATTTACTTTGTATTTATTATGTTTTCTTTTAAATTTGGTTCAATATTGGAGCAAAGTAGCCCCGTTTTACGGTAGTTCAAAAACAATGTTAAATAATCGACACAAGTATCATCATCATAATCATCATCATCACTGACATAAACGGTCCTTTTCCAACCACCATCACTAGTATTTTTTTCATTATCACTGTTACGGTCACTATCATCATAATGGTCTCTATGATAACCATCACCATATCATCTGCGTTATTATGAATATAACTGCAAAATTATTTTAACAATACTATGGCCACTATCATCTATAGTGATGGTATCACCACCACCACCACCACCATTATTATTATTAGGCTATTATTATTGTTTTATTTTTATTATTATGATTATTATTATCATTATCATTATTAATTTATTTAACTAGCTAGCTAGTGAGTACAAATTAAAATTATTATAAAACAAAAATGTTTCTAGCCACTACCGTAAGAGCCAGGCTCGTTACGGTGTGGTCTTAGCCAATAACATAACATAAAATTTACAAGGACAGTTTTCTAAGTCTAAGTAACTTAAACCAAACTAATAAATAGCACACAAGTGCAAAAAAGAAGAAGAAGAAGAAGAAGAAGAAGAAGAAGAAGAAAGAGAAAAAGAGAGAAAAAAACGCATTTAATATAAATTGACAATTAGACAGAAGCCAGTGATATTCAATAAAAACATGAATGTAGTCAACAGAAATAAAAGGTAAAAAATACACACATTTGTTAATATTATATATCATGAATAATTTTATAAATTTCTTTTTTAAAAACTTCAGTTTTAAAATAATAATAATAATAATAATAATGATAATAATAATAATATTATTATTATTATTATTATCATCATAATCATTAATGTTGTTAATATTTTTATCATCACAATCATAATCACCATCACATACTTTCAAACATTAAACTCTTTTACACTTCCATCTAGATCTTAATTATGAACTTCCTCCAAACTTTCACTATAAGAGACATTCCTTGATCATAATATAATCGCTAAAGGAGGAGCAGATTGACGCAAGCCCAAATCTAAAAACCACATATTAAGGGGATGAATATTCCTCTTTCTACAAAGAATCGAAGTATTATTGATTGAACTTGCGGCATGAGACAGCTGCTTTCTCACTTTTCAATTTGACTCCCTTCCCCTTACTTTCAGTCTATCGTAGCTCCTATTTCGTCGTATTAATCTTTCATAATTAGTGAATAATAAACATTTTACATCCAGAATTCATTTCAACTTTGCTCACCACAAATTCCTCTTGATCTCTCCAGATTTTGAATTCATTTCTATGGCAAAGACTAACACCTGCTAATGGAAAAGGACATGGGTTTCATCACTAATATATCAAGTCAGGTTTTTTGGTGCATGAAGCGGACATGAACGAGTTTTCCCCGAATCTTCTGTTTTCCCTACTATTAATGCACTTGTAATTGCTCTATAATTCCCATCTGATCATCTAATAGTCTCTAGCCTCGAAAAGGGACGTTGAGTAAGAAATGATACTTTCTATCTTCGGCGTGGGGTGTCAATGTTCTAGTCTTGTGGATAACGGCGAGGCTCACAACTAAATATAGAGTTATTAAAAGAATGCGGATATATGAAACGAGGCTTGTGGCACGTATAGAACTAACCACATGTGTGGACGCCGCTTTCGTTGGAAACCCGGCGCTGAGGAAGCTTGGGATGGTGCTATAAGACTGAACTGGAGGCAGACAGATCCTATAATCGGTAATGAACTCACTCACTCACTCACTCACTCACTCACTCACTCACTCACTCACTCACTCACTCACTCACTCACTCACTCACTCACAATTTAGACCTATATAGCTCACATATTTGTACATTAATACATTTTTTTATTTTTACATGCACTTGTTTAATTATTAATGAAGCAACTTATTACCTTATTGAATTAACACAAGTAAGGCCAAATTCAACAGTGTTCATAAATGAGATATTAAGCATACAAAGAAATAATTTATTACAGTTGTATGGACACTTTTTTTTCATACAACTGTAATAAATTATGTCTTTGTATGCTTAATATTACCTTATTCATTCACAAATTAGTCAGTTTCTTCATTAATTAAAATATACTTAAATTCTTTCATTCATGTATCCAAACGGCAATTCTCTTACTAGCTTATTTATTCGAGTATTCATGAGGTAATTCATTCTCTATTATGTATTCATTCATATGTTCATTCATGTTTGTATTCTTTCTTTCTTTCTTTCTTTCTTTCTTTCTTTCTTTCTTTCTTTCTTTCTTTCTTTCCCTTAGTTTAACCTCTCTCTTTTAGGTTTACTTATACTACCCACGCTACCCGGGCCTGTTTGTATTCACTCAAGCTTATATGAAGAGTCCACTGCAAGAATGATGGATTTCATTTGGAATATATTTTGCAGGAGAAGCAATTGAAAGTTTGAAATGCTTAGCGCTCAAAGCTTAACTGTGATATTCCGATCATTACTGGACAATGACTATCAGTGTTAATGCCATATAACTCTCTATGTACATGCTATATGTCTTAAGCTATGCATTGACAGTCTTGGTTCATTTTCGACAAGAAAGTGACATCCATCATTCTTGCAGTGGACACTTCATATTCATTCGTCTGTATAGGCTCATTTATTCAGAAAATTGTGCAAGTTTTTCATTCATTCGTCTGTCCTTCCATTCATCCATTCATTCATACATATATTCATTCACTTTTGTATTCACTCAAGCTTACATTTATTCATCTGTAAATAGGACTATTTATTCTTAAACTTTATATTCTTTTTTCTATTCACTCAAGTTTGCATTGATTCATCTGAAGGCAGGCCTATTTATTGAGAAACTTACCCTAGCGTTTGGTTAATTAATTAATTAATTAATTCATTCATTCATTCGCTTGTATATTCATTCTTTCGCTTTCCACTCAGTCGTTCGTTCGTTCATTCATTCATTCATTCATTCATTCATTCATTCATTCATTCATTCATTCATTCATTCATTCATTCATTCATTCATTCATTCATTCAGGTGATTATTTAACCTATTCACAAATTAATCCTTTCCATAACAATTTGGCAATTAATTAATTTTTTCAATTCAAAACTTAGAATAGACATTTCTTACATCTTCGTCTGACTAAACCCTCTTTTCAATTAGTCAGTAATTTCACATCTTCTACAGAAATTTATTATTGTTAAAATTTTGCATGTGTTCTGTTCTTTCATTTCACAGTTCCATACTAATTTCATATGATGAGATGTTTTAATCTCTTCTAATATTGTCGTTTCTCAATGTTTTATTCCATAACGGCCCTTAAATAACTTTATCTACTTTCGTTGCAAAAGTAGGCCATTATTTGACACTTTTGTACTGCAAAAGTTTGCCTTTATTGTTAAATGAAATGGAAAACATGTTGTGTGCTATTTTACTTAGCAACATGTTATGAAGCATTTTATAACATTTTTTTTCAATCAATTACAAGCATTACCATAGCAACAATACAGCTGACGTCATGAATCATAAAGAATAAAATTCTTCACTGATATAACAGTTTTACTACGTCTAATTGAATTTATATATTTATTTTCTTATAATTTTCGGCAAATAACGAACAACGTAGATAAAGTATTGTATTACTCGTACAAAAGTAGCTTCATTAATTCGTGATCTTAGATCAGTCTCTCCGGTTGTGATCTAACTTGACTCACTCGGTAATAAAGCTCCACTTTTGTACGTCGTAATATTACAATATACTATTCATTGCAGTTGGCTGTACTTTGTATATATTACATGACATTTTGACAAAAAAAGCTTAATTATTGTAACACTACTATTTTTCAGCGCACATTTTGTGTAATTTGTGTGAATTGCGCAGTATGCAGTAAATGTGATAAAATGCACGTTATATATTACGAGGAAATAGTGCACAAAATAAATGGACGGACTGCCATAGAGAAAGAGAAGTAGAAACAACATAAATTACTTTAAGTGGCTTAGATGGCTATCAGAAGTCACACTGAAAGTCGTGGAAATCACGATATTTTAACAGCGTAATAATTTTTCTGCATTTCTCGTCGTTGTCATCATTATACTGTTCTTCTGTTTATTTTCTCATACTCAGCCTTCTTTGATATTTTGATCTTATGTCTTTAATTAAGAATTCAAGAAAAATACTCGTATTAAACAATACAATAAACAATATATAATTATTGATACGATTAATTAAGCAAAGTTTTTGCATAAATATTTCATGTAATGCAAATAATTTTCACATAAATTGACTTGTAACCAGAGCAATCTATTAACAAAACTTATTCAATAATTTAGGAGGAAAGATATTCAGAAGTAGATGGATGCGCTGACAGACAGACAGCTGACATATCAAAAATCGAATTTTGTGTTGTGGATATCGAAAGCCTCCAAATTCATTAATGTAACGGAAAAACAAATAAATCATTATACTTCATATATCGATAAAATGAAGGTAGGTAGTTCAAAATAATTGAACAATTTTTATTATTGCAAAATTTTATTTGGGTGATATGACTTCGACTATCCTGGCTCCGCTTGCAAGATCGACGTTTAGTACATTCTCTTTGCCTGCTATATCGAATTATACATGATTCCACACCCAACTACCTTGCCTCTCGGTTTACTCTCCTAGCTTCACATCATAATCGTAATACACGTTCACAGCACAATCTGTTGCAGTCAATACCACGTCATCAGACATCTCTGTACTCAAGTTCTTTCTCAATAGCCATGGCCCGCTCATGGAATTCGCTGCCACTGGAAATCAGGGGTAGTCTTAGTCCTCATTTGTTTAAAATTAGGCTGTTTAGAAATATTTTAAATGCACAGAATTAGTTTTTTTAGGTATAATTTTTATTTATTATTATTATTATTATTATTATTATTATTATTATTATTATTATTATTATATTACACAGTCATTACTTTATTTTTCCATTAACACTAATATCTAGGTAATTGTCATTGTCTCAATGTAACAGTGCTGTGCTGATCATACTAATTGTACTATTCCTTTAGTTGTGAGATTATATTCATATGTATTAATTCTTTTTTTTTTAGTTAATACTTGTATACTAGAATGTATTTTCCTGTTTGTGATTATGTGTTCAGTCTCTTTTTTATTATATATATTTGTTATTATTATTTTAAAGTTAATACTGGTTGTGTATATATATTCAATCTCTCTTTTTTTACTTTATTATGTTTATTATTATTTTTTAAGTTAATATTTGTATACCGGCATGTATTTTTCTGTATATGATTTGATCCTGGTTGAGTGGAAGAGAAGGTCTGATGGCCTTAACTCTGCCAGGGAAAATAAAACTATTATTACTATTATTATTATGAAATGAGGAAGATTAAGAAAATTTGTTTGAAACACTTCGGAACCAAAGAGCAGTATTTGGGGAGAAATGTAAGTACGTTGAAAATAAACAGACAGTAAACGACAGCAGAAAACCCAGTGGAAAAATGGACTTAATAAATTAAACACTGAAAATCCTATCATAATATTATATTACCTGAAAGATGGTTATCGGTCGGTAAGGAAAGGCTGAGGGCATAAAAATTCATATTATGCTATGTTAAGATTGTAAAAATAAGTTCAAAATAATCAAGATTAATAATGTAGAACTAGTCAGAGGAAAATTAAATCGAAACTGTGATGGTCAGATTTATTTGCATTATAGTAAGAACGAAACTATGTTCAACCCCTGGACCGCGTCTCCCCGTACAGTTGGGAAAAACTTGCAAGGAAGTACAATCAGGTAATCAACCCAAGCGCGATTGAAACCGAACTTCTGATCAAATTTAGATTTATTAGTTCCATAACATTCTTACAATTTCTTTACAGCTAGAATAAGGAAAATATCTAATTCTTATGTGTTCGCGTAGGCTTCCGCGGCTGGTGTACATGGTGTGTGGATAAGCTTCAGGGCTTCTACCGCGGCGCCCCCCCCCTTCATCCGGACATCGGGCACGGTATCAAGGTCACTCTTTCGGACCTTATGAGGGCCAGTATTTAATATGAATACTCCCCTTCATACAGACCTCAACCGGATTGGACCACTTAGAACCAATCAGATGCCAGAAGGAGAACCTACGACCTATCACAGCAAGTACTCCCCCTATTGAGACTACTATATATATAAGAACTGGCAGACTATTTCCTTATTCAACAACTGCTCTGAAGATGGCCACAACACAGCGGTCGAAACGTCAGCCAATAACACCAAGACAACGCGGTAGAAGCCCTGAAGCTTATCCACACACCATCTAGTTCTTATGTTTAACTTATAAAAAAATATGGCATGCATACGAAAGAATATTACATGAATATTTATGCTTAACATATTATAAAATACAGTGTGGTAATTAGCATTTAATAATAAATAAATATACATAGAGCAAAGAGTCCCGCTCTCTAATCTTTATACCATATTGAGACTTACACTTAATTTTGTTATTTTATGCATAACAAAACAATTGAGATAGGAAATATTTAGAGTAAATTTCTTTAAACCGCTATTTTGAATTTCAATAGCAATACACTGCTCCGCCGATTTAGTAGAATGCGTTTGAGTCTAATGTTCTGTTCTTGTGACGAGAATCCAAGCCCCCGTATATCGGTGAGGCAACATGTCACAAAACGTTCACGTTTAAGTATTTTTATGCTCGACCATGCCGAAATGTACTAATTATACATCTGGTAGCAGGCCTTTAATGCATGTCATTATAGTACACCTACTCATTAAAGTACAGGTCTTCAGCCAATGATAACTCAGCTTACATGTGTTCAGCCAATGACAAGTCAGCTTTGTACCGTTATAAAACCGCAAGTATCGATTATTCTCGGATATGCAATCGAAAGAGAAATAGCGAAAAGTCACGGAGGCTGGAAATCCAATACTGTCGCAGAAGGTTATGTTCTGTTACTATAATAATTAGCGTTAATTTTAAATAATATTCAAATAAATTCAATTTGTCATCTCGTTTTTCAATGTCGAATTCAATATTATAATATTATCAAGTTTAACGGGACTACGTCAAGGTCAATGACATTATTGTTCCTCGGAAAAAATCAATACTTTCGCGTCTGCGCACATCTCACAATTCACGACCTAGAACAAGGTCACTTCCGAACTTGTCAGATACAAGTAAAATGTATACATCTGAATACCGGTAATTTCAAGTTAGAAATATGGTCGAGCATAAAAAGTCGTATGAAACTCGCCTATAATGGTAATTAAGAAGCTCGTATGAAAATTATGAAACTCGCTTGCGCTCGTTTCATAAATATCCATACTCGATTCTTAATTACTATCATTATAGGCTCGTTGCATAATGTACTATTATGACAACGTAAATATTATTCAACGCCAAGAAAACGGCTCAAATATTAAGAATGTTGGAATGTTTAAGGTAATATTTACTTATTTATTTATTTATTTATTTATTTATTTATTCACTCACACTCTTATTTACTGACTTATGTATTTGTTTGTTTGTTTATTTATTCACTTATATTTATTTTTTAATTATTTATTTACTTATTTATGTTCTTATTTATTTAATTAATTACATACTAATTTATTCATTATTATATTTTATTGATAAATATATTCTAGGAAATAAAATTAATTTGTATTAACATTGTATCAGATTCACTTTTTATAATGAATGAACAACTCTTAAATATCCATTTCCGTGTGATCGATGTTTTCCTGTCCATATTATTTCTCGACTTTCATGCTCTACCGCTTGCCGATTGCAGGGAACTTTCTCCGCCTGTTACTTCTGTATAGGCTACATTAGGTAAACATCGACTTTCTCCTATATCGACGGAGTATAGTGTAATAATAATAATAATAATAATAATAATAATAATAATAATAATAATAATAATAATAATGTATTTTCTTTTGATTATACAGATGACGTATATAGTTACTCGTATAACACCCGAAGGAGCAAAAGCTCGTGCTCGGGTGCAGTTTAGTTAAGTATACCGATCGTCTAGTTCAAAAGTGCGAAAACTAAAAAAAACAAGTTTTGAGATATCTTCAGTTGAAAGTTCCAAATAAATCACTTAGAAGGAACAGAGTTCTGGTTCATAACCACGACAATTAAAAATGAGTCAGTATTCAGGTCGAGAATATCACAATTATTAATACATTTCGAATTGTACTAATAATGAATTAGTAAAGTCCATAGTTATAATTATTTCTAAAGCAGTTTATTTAGTTTTTTTGCTTTTCGGTTGTAAATATGATTTATCTCAATACTGAATCGGAAAGAGCTCCGAAAGGGGCTTTCAGTAGTATAAATAACTAAAAATTGGCAATTTCTTAGTTGTCGCACCTTTGAACTGGACGATCGATACATTCAATATCAGAATTACTTTTATATTAAAGATCCATTTCTTAATAGACATTATGTGCATCATCCCCGGATGAACTGATTCACACGTGTTGAAAATATACGTTCACTAATATGGAAGACAGGCTGACAGACAGACAGACAGAGAGACATACGTTATATAAAAATTATCATTTTTATATCAGAGATGCTGAAAATATTTATTCGGTATTTCCATGAAAATCCCGATGGATTTCTTGCAGATTCGCAACATTTTTCACTTCGCGCTTCTTACAAGAGAAAATAGAAAGAAGGAATTAACTGTAAAACGTGAGATTTCTATTGGTTGACGCAGAATGTAACTACAGACGGAAAACCCACATCATAGCTATCTGTAGTACTACTTCATATCCGCACTTGATACCGCTGTGTAAGAATGACCGGAGCGGCAGCAACTTAGTGACGTTTTATCAATGTGATATTCTTATACTATCGCTATAGCCGTCCTCCTGTCATGACATTGTGTTGAACAAGCAATATGCCCATGCAGGCATTTATTACAAGACATTTCACTAGTAATTTACAACCTAGTTACTTTCGTGTGCTCTTCAGCAGCTTTTGTAGGCAACCGATTTAAGTGGTAAGTGAATTCTGTCACTTAATTTAAGTAGTAATTTTTTTTAAACACTCATAGTAATTAATTTGTAATTTGCAACCTATTTAAGTTAGGCTCGTATATAATCTACAATTTGCATAGTACAGAAGTGATTTGAGTGGTAAGTGAATTTGTTCATTGCAATCATTATTTTGAAAATTCATAGCAATTAATTCTAAATTAAACGTTATGAATTCTAATGTTATTGGCTAAAGAAATTTTATGCACGGTACGTGTCGCACATCCAGTAAAATACTGTCGTCTGTCGAAAATCATATATTACTTTCGTAAATTTTTTCCAACACTGTTTTTTCTAGTTGGAAGTATGAAATACTAAAAATAAAATAGTAAATTATCAAAGGTTTTGTTACCCGTTTATTAGAATATTTTGACAGCAGTATGTTACTAGGAAAAGCATATATTTACAAATCATGATTTTCGAGTTACGACACTATTTTACTGGGAGTGCGATATTTACACACAATATATCTTTAAGATTTCGATATGGCACGGCTATTGATCACATTTAATTAAAGCATAATATAATATATTTTAAATTTAAAATGTAATGATATCATTAATAACAATATAATCACTAAAACCCGGATTTTATGTAATTACATATTTTAATGCTACATATTATTTTATGCACGAATAAAAGACAAATGTTGACGAGATACAAATGCAGGAATGTTGTCCATAAATTTTATTTTACATTTTTTTATACATTTAGTTTAATATTACGTATTTCACACCGTACTACATAATTTTACATATTTTAACATTATTGCAGAATATATAATAAATAATAATTTATAATGACAATAATAATAATAATAATAATAATAACAATAATAATAATAATGTGTTAAGCAAACTCCCGTTTAGCTTTCAAGTGTCTCTCATCTCTTCCTCCTCCAAAGCTTTCTCAATACTGTGGTTTATAATTGAGAAGGATTACCAATAATATATCACGATGCATTAAAATGATATGTAGTCTTCATTTTTTCGGTACCTAATGTACCTAATGTCTAGAGATTTATTTGATGTAATCATTAGTTCTATCAATAACACTTTTACACCATGGAGTATGTTTTGATGGAATGTATTCGTTCATGAGGAGTCGAAAATTGTTGTTGTTAGCTTTCGGAATTCGACTTCATTGGCACTAAAAATAACCTGATCGTCGATAAATAAAATAGCATTTAGGTAGGCCTACTTTATTCCTATCTTATTACCATAGAATAAATATTATGTCATGCTTGTATTTCTGAATGTAGTAGATACTCTGATATACTTTTTCATTTTCGTATGTGAATCCGTCAAGACATTTCCTTGAAGTTTCTTAACAAATGGTACAAATAAATAATAAATAAGTACACAAATAAAATTTAAGTAAATGAATTAATGAACTAACTTACTAACTAACTGACTAACTGACTGACTAACTAACTAACTAACTAACTAACTAACTAACTAACTAACTAAATCTTTATTTTCCTCCAAGATTCTATACAAATGATCCATTTCGGCATACAAAAAGAAAGAAGTCATTAGTTATAATAATAATAAAAATGAAAATAATAATATTAATAATAATAATAATGTTCATAACAATAATAATTATTTAATATTAAATATTAAGTATATAAAGTTGTCCACCTTATTCCTGTTACCGCTGTTAGGAATAAGGAACGGATAAAAGTTTACAAAAGTCGCTTGTTGCTACGGCAACAAGCTATTAGAAAAGAAAAAAAATAGAAATATCCATTCCTATTTCCTAGCAACAGTAACTTCAATGTACAGAGTAGTTTAATTACCTGATGGATAAAATATAAATGAAGATATAGCTTTAATCAATTGACTGATTTTTAATTATGATGTTCGCTCTGATAGTGAAAGGTGAAAGGTATGATAGAACTTTTGCTCTACTAATTGATAATTCTGTATATAATAATCAACTTTTCTAACAGAAACTATTGCTATAACACGCAGTAACCTTTACTAAAAACCATCGCCTCCGTCAGGCACGTAGGCTACTAGTAGTCAGAACTCTAAATTCGCTAGTTTCGCATTACATGCTCCTCGTTGTCTTAGATTTATTACGATAGTAGAGTGAGGACAGTAACTTTAATTCAAATAATTGTTTCCACAGTAGTGCGTAAAGTTGCATTTTAACTACTGTTATCAGTGCCTAAAGTGAGTCTTTAAAACACTAGTGCGTAAAAAAGTAAGTAATCACTTTAGGCATTGCTATTCATTTTATGCACTGCCAAAAAAAATGTAATATTCAATGTACAAATTTCATTCAGTAAGAAATTAATACATTACGTAAACCTTTAATTACTTAAATATTATACGTAACACAAAAAGTAACTAATTTAACATTTATATCTACATTTTAGCTCTTATTATTCCGAAGTTACATGTAGTAAGCCTACTCATTGCAACAAGATTGATGATTTAACTATTTCTAACCGTTTTGTAGATTATATGGCCGGTGAGATGGCCATGAAATCGTGAACATGAATAAAACAGGATGTCATCACAGTCTACTATATACAGTCACGAAGCTTGAGTTTTGAGGGTGCTAGAAACAATAGACTGTGACGGTACTATTTTGCATTGCCTGTAATGAGGCGATATTAGCGATCCTAGTGGTGAGCAGCTATCTAATGTTTGCATATTTACTACGTATTGAGCTTCGCGATTGTATATACTAGACTGTGATGTCATTCCATGGATATTGTGTTACTTCTTAATGGTTCTGAGTATAGAGGACGATGACATTGTGATCTAATAATCTCTACAACCTGAAATATTTATTTAATGTAAATTTGTGCTATCGTAGAAAAACATTGTATGACACAATTCGTAACGTTATCTTTTTGGCCCTCGTGTGTGTGTGTGAAAAAGAGAACCTTTACGAATTTGTCTTATAAATAATGATTAAGAATTACGTAATAGCTACAAAATGGTGAAGGTCATTTTGAAGGAAAATATTACAATTCTACTTTTACGTACCAACCGAAATCATATCTTTCGTCTGAAGGACTTTTCAGCTATGGGCATAATTCTATAGATAATAGCTCTGACATAAATACTTTTATTGATAAAGGCTTAACATAGACAGATGGCTTAGCAAAGCACTGTGCTTGTTCGTCTAGTATAAATTAAAAGCCAAAAATATGACATAAGAGTAGTATGCAATTAAATGGAATGTAATTATTTCCATTTCATAACGACTGTGAAATTAACTTAATAGGCTGTCCATTATTAATTATTATCGTCTTCTCTTTTTATAGAGTGTATACAATTAATAATTATCCTGTAGATGTGATTAATTAATGTCAATTTCTGCACGGTAATATTTCCATGAAAAGCTGTTACTTGAATATTAATGAAATACTTTGTAAACTCATATCATTATATATATATTCCAAATATTTATAAAAGCACTAAACGATTATTACATACTATTTAATTTAATTTAGGTTATCTATGAGAAGAAAAATATTTCAAATACAATTTTGAAACTAAATTATGCCTACATTTAGATTTATTTGATTTAATGGTAAGTTTGGATAACACTTCGAAACTACTTCAAGTTAAATGTCCGCTTTTTAATACTATTTATTTTCAGCTTTTTATCTAATTCCGATACTATTGTTTGAGTGAAGGTTTTGAAATAGAATATTATCTACAAATGTTATGGATGAATTACTTCGTTGAGAGCTAATACAAACAACCAATGTCAAAGCGAGTAGAGGAAATTACTGGATAGACAGAACATAAATGTGTAATTTTTCATTTCTAAAAATACTGGCAGTATACCTTTGTATCGAAGTCTCGTGAGTGGTATTTTACACATTACAGTACTTCCTTTGCACAACATCGGAATGTAAAATATGAAGAATTACAGAAATTTGAAATTAAATATTAAAAAAATCGCTTTTTTTGAAATCATATCTACTGTAAAAGCATTATCGGATAAAAATGTATTACTTTATTAATATATGGAAGTGAGGCTTGAACCATAAATAAATCGGATCAGCACAGACTTACAACTGTTGTTATTTGCAACGTCGTGCGCTGGCCTTTACGTTTCACTTGCTTTACAAGAGACTTCACAAGTAGAATCTCTCTGCGATCTCTGCAAATACATTTATTACTCCACAATTGAAGGGTTCAGAGCCATAGTGGGCCAAGTGCCATTTATTAAAAGCAGAGAAAGCAAGGTTAATAGTTAAGTGATTACCGCAGTTTGATGAAGACTGACATATCATTCAGTTTTAATGTGCATACTTTATATTACTTGCTACATGTTTCGTTAAATTATGGTATTAATTTAATTTTAACCCTTGTTTTCTATGTTTTTAATATATGGTGCTTGGCCCACTATGGCTCTGAACCCTTCAATTATGAACTTAGAAATGCTAGGAAAGTATGTTGAACAAGATATCCAATGAATTCGACATACTCATACAGATTTTGAATAGGTAAAGATGTGTATGATAAAGCGTCATGTTTCCTGTAACGAGTCGCTAGGAGACCATTTTCAGCACTTCTTGTCAAAGTAATCTTATTTTAATGTAGCTAGGAAACAGAGACAACCATACTCTGTGTAATGTGGAAACAAATACATTTCGGCCATAATGAACTTATTCATTGTTTAAGATCCTGAATAAATCCCTAATATTGTTGGTTTATGCCATGAAACACTCTGTATAATTAAATATGTAAAGTTTTTAGGCTTACTGTTACGAGGACAGCTGCGATTTTGAATGCATTCGCTGGAGACTAGACTCTAAATTCCGGCCAATCCAAATGATATTTGTAAAATACACTGGCGTTAAAAGACATCTGACATAATTTTATGACCGTGTGAGCGAAAATTTTAACCACATGATAAGTCTGAACAAAAGAAATAACAAATGGACAAACTTTTAAAAAGTTCCGCTAGTTCTCAATAGGTGATTCTATTATTGGGACGGGTAAAAATGTGTTGGGGGGAGGGGAGGAAATGATGTAGATTAAGTATAAGTCATTACCATAATTGGCAAAGTCAGTGGTATTCCACCAAACCTAGTGTTTTTTTTTTAAATCAGCAGAGTGGACAGAATTTTAAATTCTATAATGCGAGTATATTTATGTACATTAGTGGCAAAAAAAAAACCAAACCGACGGAATAATCAAAGTCCCCGAAATGAGCCACTGCGCATGCCACGCTCGCATTCACAAGATAGCGAGTAATCTATTGAAACTGTTGTAGTTTCGACTGCTGACGTAGCCCATTTCGAAAACCATTAGAAAATAAGCTGGTAAAATTCATGTTCTGGGAATAATAAGTTAATTAAGTAGTAAAATATCGCTGCAATCGAAAAGTATTGGGAATAAATTTGAATAAGGAACAAATAAAGTTTCCTTCCAAGGCAGGATTCGAACCGAAAGTCTTAGTTACCAGTCTGTCGACGCTATGGAATGAACAAGGCTCTGAAATCAGCTACAAGGGTCGGTCCGGTTTTTTTTGCCACTGCTGTACTATTCACGACACTGACTGTTCTCTTCGCCACCTATTAATAGAAGTAATAACTAAAGAAGCCACACTTACTCGAACAAATTATCGATCATTATAGGTTAGTAGGGTCCGGTATCTTCGAACGCCAGTGTACACTAATGTTGTGTAGGCTTACTAGCGTAGCTTAGGCAATAGACGTGCTTTCCTAGTGATTCGGAACTGTACTCGAGCGTGAGTTCGATTCCCAGTTGGGCTGAGTGCCTGTTTGAGTTTTTTTCCCGAGATTTTCCCGAACTGTGATGCAAATGTCACATATTGACGTGGCAAATCCTCGGCCTCATCTCGTCAAATACCATCTATCAGCAATTCCATTGACACTAAATAACCTGGTAGTTGATACATCATCGTGTCGTTGAATAGCGGATTAGAAATTATGTTGGGACGGATTTTCTGAGCGCATTACTGTTTCATATCATTGTTTCATAATTTAATGTTAGTCATTAACAGTCACCGATGGAAAAATACTATACCAGAACATCTTGAGTAAAGAATAACGCCTACTGAGGCAAGTAACCATGGAAATACCTTCAGTTGTCACCTACGCCTAACATCACTTAAGTAAGCAAAATATTTTTGTAATCTGGACTGACATTAGTGCCATCTCTTCAAATACAAATATTTAAATTACATTTCCAATATACGTAATGTAAATAATTTACAGTATAATTCAGGAACTGAACTTCCATCTCTTTGAAAAGCAATGGTAATCAAGTAGACTATTTAAAACAAATATCTACGAGTAACAGGAAGCAACGCAATTTGCCGGAAGTGGTCAGGACTCGTCGTTAGACCTATATAAGGCTGTTCTCTGTGTCTGGCATTTTACTAGGCCAGTTCAGTATGCGCATGAATGTGGCATGTTTCACATAGTAAGAGGTGTCTGTACAGTTCAAAGGTATGAAATAAATCTTTTCGACTTTAGAAACTCAGTAAGTGAACAAAAAAAAATGTTTAATTTGCATGAGGTTATTGAATTGATTAAAACCATGTTTTTCATATTTTAATATGTGTGGTTTGAGAGATATTAACTAAATAAAAGACTCATAATTCCTGCAAGCAGTTGGTATTAGCACAGTCTACTATATACAGTCACGAAGCTTGAGTTTTGAGGGTGCTAGAAACAATAGACTGTGACGGTACTATTTTGCATTGCCTGTAATGAGGCGATATTAGCGATCCTAGTGGTGAGCAACTATCTAATGTTTGCATATTTACTACGTATTGAGCTTCGCGACTGTATATACTAGAATGTGGTATTAGCGTCGTACATTACAGGCGCTATGTTCGGTTCAAGTTTGTCGAGTATGGCGAAGTTCGATATTCGTCGATGTTCGCTCTGCAGAAGGAGGCCTGTCGTGTTTGTTCCACCTTGTTATAATAATATTCGCTTTCCTCCGCTTCCACTCATTCATGTTATATTCGCTTAAGGGTTTTAGCACAGATCTTGCGATTAGTTTTTTTTTATATGAAATAAGACGAAGTTTGTAATGTCTTGGTTGCCTTTCATGTTCGAACATTGCAGGACACTAGTTGATATTCTAAAGTGTTCACTTTTATATAAAATTTATAGCAGTTTAGGTTAATATAATATGATGTGTTCGTGTTGTTTTACATAATAATTTTTGTAATATAGGATAGACTCTTTATAAAATTACTTTTATTAAATATGTAATAAATAAATTCATAGAAAGTGTCGCAAATTTAAGTATCACTAATTTTTTGTATTGCAATTAACATAGAATAAAACATAAACTGCGCTTCTATAGAAACAACACATACGTATTAACTAGCATACTGTTAAGATAACTTCAGAACTGCATGTATAACCTTCCAACTTGTGCCCTGTAACTATAATATGTGAATATTGAATAAGTAGCAGAGTTTAAAAAAAATAGTATTGAGTAGACTATAGATGCGTCTTTTTAGAATATATTCCTCCTCTTTGTAATATAAAGTTATTTACACATTTTTAAATGTATATAAAATAACATAAATATTTCAAAATGCTGCAACTAAACATTGTTTTAATTATATAAACGCTTCATATCGCTTATAAGTGAACCTAATTTGTTTTATTTCTAATAACCGAGTAAATGAAATGAAATTACTTCTGTTACGTTAGACAATACATAAATATCTTACTTTAGTTATATTACAAAAAAGGGGGTTTGTCCGCTAAAAAGACGCTTTTATACCCAATGGAAATTTCTAAACTCCAAATGCTCTATAACAACTGTATCTGAAGTTCGTGGGTTTAAGTTTGGCCAACGAAAATTGATTTTAAATAACAGTAAAAACCTTTGCATTGCTTCTTCTGAAAAGGAAGTAAAGCTGGGTTCCGTGCCGTAGATTTACAATACGTAAATAAGCTGTCCCTGTTAAGCATTGGTTTTTTTTGAACCGACGCATGCGATGTGCGAGGCCCGCCTCGTGCAAATCCGGACTACACCAGAGATAGTGAGTGGTTTCTATTGCTGCGAGGTGCGCTAACTTCGTACCTCGCAGTTATAGAAACCACTCATTATCTCTCATGTAGTTCAGATTTGTGCGAGGCGGGCCTCGCACCTCGCACATCACATGGTCGGTTCAGAAAAAACAAGGCTTTAGAGGTCTCGAGGACAAATGTTTCAGTTACAATGGAACCCCGGTAATCCGGAATTCGCGATAATTTGGACAGTTACAGTTCTTTTTTTTACACTGACACTTCGAAAACAATATTTCACACATTAATGGTACAAGTGAGTGCAAAGAGTGAAAAATGTCCTGATAAATTCAAATTGTACAACATAAGATTCATCAGATATACAAATCTGGCTTTCAGCTAGTAGCTCCCTGTAAAGTAGGTTTGAATAATTTCAAGGAAAAATTGTTCCGGGACCGGGTATCGATCCCGGAACCCTTCGTTACTGGAGGTACGTTAACAGAAAGCCACAATTTAAGTCACACAAGTATTTGTGTGCACTCATAGTTGAGTTCTGGCGCCTTGTCAGCTCATTATTTGAGTCGTGTGGATACAAAGGAAAAATTGTGACGGTGTCGTGTATAGTTCCTGGGGTAGCTCAGTCGGAAGAGCATTCGCGCGCTAACCGAAGGGTCCCGGGATCGATACCCGGCCCCGGAACAATTTTTCCTTGAAATTATTCAATTCATCAGATACATTTATTGAATTTGTGGACTGTAACCGAACTACCAGAAACAGACGTAGACAAGAATTATCTCTTTCTTTAAATAACAGTCTGAAAATTCCAAAGCTAATACATTCTGTGTTGCACTAAATAGCTTCAAACTCGTTCATTTTTAATTAATATTTTGTCTTCGACAAATCTGTAAAAGCAACCTCCACGGTGGTCTAATGGCTAGAGCGCTGGACTTATAACCTTGTGAATTCCGGATTTGATCACCGGCGTACCCCTGATATATAATTTGTGCTCGGCAAGGCCGTGAACCAGGTAACATGGGGGTTTTCTCTGTTTCTCCTATGACATCTTAACAAATCTTCGTCTCGTCGCGGGTGTAGCGTAGACCAGGCTCCTATGGCGCACTCTGGGTAACGACACAACTGCCTTCACATGAGAGAACTGTCAAGTATCGCCATTAGTAAATAAAAATTGTAAAAGGTAGTTATAGTATGTAGGCTTATTATCCTGTCCAGTAATTGACTTGAACTAAAGAACTTCAAACTTATTTTTTAAAATCAATATGTTTTGTTCCGAAACGAAACACTACAAAGACTGACGAACACAACTGACGCAGCAGAACGAGCCACGGCAACGAAGTGGACCTGGGGGGGGGGACATGTGGCGAGACTACACCAGACAAGATGGACCCATGCAGTCACGATGTGGGACCCCTATGTCGGAAAGAAAGGACAGGCAAGACCACGGCTCAGATGGTCTGACATGTTTACCAAAATGGCGGGGAAACAATGGTCGAAGACAGCAAAGAACAGAGTTTTGTGGAAAGAACTAGGGAAGGTCATTGTAAATAGTGTTAAGATATTGTAAATAGTAAAATCAATATTAGTAAAAGTGTGAGATAAATTTTGTAAATAGTAAAGTCAGTGTTGAGAAAGTGTTAGTTAAATAGTGTAAATAGCAATCAGGGTTTGTCAAAGTGCTAGTGTTAATATTTTATGTATAGTGCAGAAAATGAACAAAGTAGTATACACGCCAAGCTCGTCTGGATTGGCTCACTAAGCGAGTTCACTTGAGCCATCCCTGTTGAGGGCCTTCTAATCCCAACACAGGAGGCCTGGCTAGAATTCATTCATTCATTCATTCATTCATTCATTCATTCATTCATTCATTCATTCATTCATTCATTCATTCATGTTTTGTTTCATATGTTTGCAAAATAGAATGATTAAACACTAAGGGCCATATTCATAGACATTCTTAGCGCGGACTTCCGATGGATGATCAACGAACTAATGTTTTTCGTATTCATAAACCAGTGTTAACGATATGATAATGATATGAATCCTGTACAAGTAATCACTCCATAGCCGGGGCTAGTTCAGCACGCACGTAGCGCGGGCTAGCGAAATGTCTGTGCATAGCACCCTTTGCTAGTAATTAAATAACTATACAATACCATTTTTTTCAATAAATAATCTCGTTCCAGTAAATTCTCTACAATTCAGTCTTTCACTGGATATTTCAGACTGGATATTCCCCCAATTAGTCCGAATTATTGAGATTCTCTTGTATTTCTAGCCCGAATAGAAACTTCAATGCTGAATAACCTCTGCAACCAGAAGCTTGCTGAATAAAATAAAATAAAATAAAATAAAATAAAATAAAATACTACTACTGCCACTACTGCAACTGCTACTGCGGTACAAGAGATAGCCGTCTCTTTACTTGTGACACCAAAGTTTTCAACAATCCACAAACAACGTAGATTTTATTAAAGTTAGCATGGCTGATAATATGATACCGGTAATAATAATAATAATAATAATAATAATAATAATAATAATAATAATAATAATAATTCAGGGATAATATGAAATTAACAAACGAAAATTATTTCTGAATTATTTTTATTATTATTATTATTATTATTATTATTATTATTATTATTATCATCATCATTGTCACTGTCATTATCAGCATATTAATATCAACATTAGTCACTTTTCTATGCAGTGAAGAGATCAGACTGTTGGTAGGTGTTCATTTACATACCTACTGTTACGCGACTGGAATACCTTGACTTACCACACCTTTAGTAACCTTGTTATATTTTTTGAGATAGTTCTCTCTTAACTAGAATTTCATTTACATAAGTGTTACTTTTATTGTTAACCGCACATTTACTTAGAGTAGTCTTTTCAGGAGGAAATATATCCTTTGGTAACGTAAGTCATTTTGTCTTAAGTAATCAACTAGATTCCTACTTTCAACATGACGTCCGTTCTGATAACTGCCCATCAGGGAGAAAGATAGCAGCCCTTCCACGTGTAAACTTGAACTTCATATATTACGAGGTATATTACTTTTCCTTGTCTCTATTTCAGAGTCTTCCCTGGACAGCACAATTCCTGGTCAGGATGGCGCGATGTTCTGTCTCTGGTTTGCTGTTGGTGTCCAGTATTTTGGTGAGTTCTTTTCTCCTACGGAAGTTTTCATAATATTTGCATTTGAGAATTCATCGCCGAATTAACTTCAGTGTGGAAAAAACAGTTTTTATTCACGCATGGCAATTATATTGTAAACTATTAAAAATATTTTTCAATACCATAAACCAACTTCGATTTCACGAAAATGACATGGTTTCATAATCGTTCGACCTAACAGTCAAGAATTTTACTTGTTTGCAATGATATTGATCTATTTTTGTTTCCTGTCTCTTCTGTTTTCTCCTATCGTCGTCCTTCTCTTTTTTCATTACCGTTCTTTTTCCCATTCTAGCATTTTTACGTTACTTGTTTATTTCATTTTTTTACAATATGAAGTTACTTACTTACGGCTTTTAAGGAACCCGGAGATTCATTACCGCCATCACATAAGTCCGCCATCGGTCCCTATCCTGAGCAAGATTTATCCAATCTCTACAATCATATCCCACCTTCCTCAAAACCATTTTAATATTATCCTCCCATTTACGTCTCTGACTCACCAAAAGTCTTTTTCCCTCCGGCCTCCCAACTAACATTCTATATGCATTTCTGGATTCGCCCATACGTGCTACAGTCCTGCCCATCTCAAACGTTTGGATTTAATGTTCCTAATTATATCAGTGAAGAATATAATGCATGCAGTTCTGCGTTGTGTAACTTTCTCCATTCTCCTGTAACTTCATCCCTCTTAGCCCCAAATATCTTTCTGAGCACCTTATTATCAAACACTCTTAACCTTTGTTCCTTTCTCAAAGTGAGAGTCCAAGTTTCACAACCATACAGAACAATCGGTAATGTAACTGTCTTATAAATTCTAACTTTTTTGAGAACAGATTGGATGGTAAAAATCTTCAAATAATAAAACGCATTTCACATAATTATTCTGCGTTTAATTTCCCCCTGAGTGTAATTTATATTATTTGTTACTGTTGCTCCAAAATATTTGAATTTTTCCACCTCTTCAAAGAATAAATTGGCAATTTTTATAATTCAATTTCGTACAATGTTCTGGTCACGAGACATAATCATATACTTCGTCTTTTCAGGATTTACTTCCAAACCTATCTCCTTACTTGCTTCAAGTAAAAGTCCCGTGTTTTCCCTAACACTTTGTGGATTTTCTCCAAACATATTCACGTCATCCACATAGAGAAGCAGGTGATGTAACCCGTTCAATTCCAAACCCTATCTGTTATCCTGGACTTTCCTAATGGCATACTCTAGAGCAAAGTTAAAAAGTAAAGGTGATATTGCATCTCCTTGCTTTAGCCCACAGTGAATTGGAAACGCATCTGACAGAAACTGGCCTAAACGAACTCTGCTGTACGTTTCGCTGATATAAATTTAATTAATCGAGCTAGTTTCTTGGGAATTCAATAAGAATATAGTATAAAACTTCTCTCTTAACCGAGTCATATGCCTTTTTGAAATCATTTCTTCTTCAATATCTGTCGAATACAAACATTCTGATCAATAGTTGATCTATTACGCCTAAAACAATACTGATGATCCCCAATAATTTCTTCTACATATGGAGTTAATTTTTTCAGAAGAATATTGGACAACATTTTGTACGTCGTCAACAAAAGTGACATTCCTCGAAAGTTACTACAGTTAGTCCTGATCCGCTTCTTAAAATTAGGTACAATTATGGACTCCTTCCACTGTTCTGGTACAATTTCCTTTTCCCAAATAACAAGTACAAGCTTATATATTTCGCTAGATAATGTAGTTTTACCCCTTATATTTTGTATTATACCCTCATTTACATATCTATTTTTTTCCTTCTTTCTGTAGTTTTTGTTTCTTTCTTTACATTTTGTTCTTCTTTTCGTCCTATGTTTTTATTATTTATAACTGTTATCGCTTTCAAATTTATCCATTATAATCATGCACTTTATTTTTTCCTCCCTTTCTTTCAAATCTCTTCTTTTTTAATATCTCTGTCTTTCTTTCATTTTTGATCTCTATCTTTCATAGTGTCGAAATTGTCATTTGTTACTTTGTTCCGTTCCTTTATATTTATTTTCATTTTCACCTCTCTTTCTGTATTCATCTTTATTTCATTCTTTGCTGCTCTCTTTTTTATTAACTCTTTTCTTTCCAGCTTTATTCTTTTCTTTCTATACATTTTATAGTTTTCTACTTAATATTTAATTTACATTATTAATTCAGTTTATTTGTTACTCCTCTTTTTTAAATACATCTCCTTTATTTCCTTCTTTATTCTTTACATATTCCTTTTTTCTCTCTACTTTCGTTTTTACTCTTTTCCTTCTATGCAATTTATTATTTTATAATTTATTTCTTTATTTACATTATTTTCTTGCATTTTTACTGTTTCTATTCTTTATTTCCTTCTTTCTTTCTTTCTTTCTTTCTTTCTTTCTTTCTTTCCTTTTTCGTTCCTTCCTTCTTTTATTTCTATTTCTTTTTCTGTATATCCTTCATTTTTCTCTCTCCATCCATATTTGTTCTTTTTTACGATCTATCATTTTCTACTTTACTTCTTTATACTCAACTAATTTATTCTATTTCCCCTCTTTATTTATTCATTTCTTTCTTTTTTCTATATTTTTATATACGTCTTTGTTTCCATCTCTGCTGTTTTCTTTTTTACACATCTTTCACTTTCTACTTCATTTCTTTAATTGCATTATATAATTATTGTTTGTTCTCCTCCCTTTTTATATCTCTTCTTTTTTCTTCTTCCATTTTCTCTTCCACTATTTTCTTTCATACTTCTTTGCCTCCTGTTGCTATTTTTCTTTCTTTTGCTTTTTTTTTTTTCTCTCTACATCAGTCATTTTTTATACGTTCTGTCACTTTACTTTATTTATTTTTTTATTTACATTATATAATTAATGTAGTTTCTCCTACCTTCATCATATCACTTTCTTTTATTTCGTTCTTTATTATTTTTATCTGTCTCTCCTTCCGTCTTTCCTCTGTGCTTTTTATGATTCTGTCACTTTATAGTTTATTTTTTAATTACATTATATAAATGTTGTATTTTCTTCTTCCCTTTTCATATCCATTTATTTTCCTTCTTTTTCTGTCTTTTTTCTCTCCATGTTTGTTTTTTCTATGTAATTTCATTTACATTACTAATGTATTGTATCTGCTCTCTCTTTCCTTTTTGTTCTGTCTTTCCTTCTTTCGTCCTTACTTATCTTAGTCTATGTTTCATTTTTTCTTTCTCTGTTACCTTCGTTCCTAATTCAATTTCTTTTCTTACTCATTTATATTATTCTCACCTTTGTTATATTTTAATTTATTACTATTCTCGTTTTCTACTTCTTTAATTTTTTCCTAGTTCTTTCTTGCGATCTTTATTTCCTTCATATGTGAGAACTTTTATTATCCCTTCCTTCTACCAATTTACATTTTTATACATTCCTTCTTTTTTCCTTTTGACATATTTTTGTTTACTATCTCTTCCTCTATTTCTGTCTTCTCTTTCTATACCCTTTAGCGTTTGTATTTTTATGTTTGTCTTACTTACTTACTGGCTTTTAAGGAACCCGGAGGTACATTATTCTCACCTTTATTATATTTTAATTTATTACCATTCTCGTTTTCTACTTTCTTTAATTTTTAAATAATTCATTAATTTTTTCCTAATTCTTTCTTGCGATCTTTATTTCCTTCATATGTGAGAACTTTTATTATCCCTTCCTTCTACCAATTTACATTTTTTATACATTCCCTTTTTTTTCCTTTTGACATATTTTTGTTTACTATCTCTTTCTCTATTTCTGTCTTCTCTTTCTATACTCTTTAACGTTTGTATTTTTATGTTTGTCTTACTTACTTACTGGCTTTTAAGGAACCCGGAGGAACATTGCCGCCCTCACATAAGCCCGCCATTGGTCCCTATCCTGTGCAAGAATAATCCATTCTCTATCATCATATCCCACCTCCCTCAAATCCATTTTAATATTATCTTCCCATCTACGTCTGGGCCTCCCTAAAGGTCGTTTTTCCTCCGGCCTCCCAACTAACACTCTATATGCATTTCTGGATTCGCCCATACGTGCTACATGCCCTGTCCATCTCAAACGCCTAGATTTATTGTTCCTAATTATGTCAGGTGAAGAATACAATGCGTGCAGTTCTGTGTTGTGTAACTTTCTCCATTCTCCTGTAACTTCATCACTCTTAGCCCCAAATATTTTCCTAAGCACCTTATTCTCAAACACCCTTAACCCATGTTCCTCTCTCAAAGTGAGAGTCCAAGTTTCACAACCATAAAGAACAACCGGTAATATAACTGTTTTATAAATTATAACTTTAAGATTTTTTGACAGCAGAATGGAAGATAAAGGCTTCTCAACCGAATAATAAAATGCATTTTCCATATTTATTCTGTGTTTAATTTCCTCCCGAGTATCATATATATTTGTTACTGTTGCTCCAAGATATTTGAACTACTCCACCTCTTCAAAAGATAAATTTACAATTTTTATATTTCCATTTCGTACAATATTCTCGTCACGGGACATAATCATATACTTTGTCTTTTCGGGATTTACTTCCAAACCTATCTCTTTACTTGCGTCCAGTAAAATTCCCGTGTTTTCCCTAATCGTTTGTGGATTTTCTCCTAGCTTGTCTGTATTTAAAAAAGTATTAATTAAATGCCATGTATTATATTTTCATGAGTAATTCATTACATATAAAATGCAGTACACTGCTCGAAGTGGGTTAAACGAATGTGTGTACATGCAGCATGTTTGGAGGCTCTTCAAAACAAAACAAAATAAAGAAAAATAAAGAACGACTATGTTATTGTTGAATGAAATATTATTCTAAACATCAGACAGGTAAACGTGAAATTTCTTGTAAACAGAAAAGCAACTGAGCCGTAATGTTATCGTGTAAGGAAAGAAAAAAATATATATAGTGTCGTTAACAAAGTTATCTCCAAGCAACGAAGGAGTGATTATTTCCTTCCGAGCATATTAATGTTTTTCCTTATGTGCGACAGAGCGAGCAACCTTCAACGATATTGATACTCAAGAAAACCTGAATTCAAGATTTCTATCAGTTTTGAGGTATACGGACGGTATAAAGGAATTACCAGAATATTAAATTTAATATGGGGGTTCATTCAGAGTGACAATTAACGCCCTTCAGCAACAAAATTCAGAAAATTTATTTTTCTCTTAGCATATTGTGTTTTTATTTGTATAGTAAATTTGTAATAATTCATATCAACGTGAAAATAAAACTATAAACGTTTTATTGCACTGAATATTAATTTACTTTTAATTGAACTATTTTTAAACGTTCCTAATACTTCAATCTATCCCTGCTAGGGTAACTCTGTCCTTCATATAAATAAAGCATGTGAGTGAGCAGGAATATATCTATGTATAGTGTATATTTTACTTTATGTAGTGTAAAAACCGAAGGCACAAACAGAGAGTAAGAAATTAACCAGAGGAAGTCAGGGAAAGCAGGCAAGAATCTCAATTTGATTGGCCCGCCAAATGTGAGTAATTGAACTAGCCCTATAATATGCGTTACAGGAAATCCTTGCCCTAATGGGATTTCATAAACTGTTCTTATTTATTCATTCATTCATAGTGTTCTGCCCAAGGGCAGGTCTTTCACTGCAAACCCAGCTTTCTCCAATCTTACCTATTTCCTGCGTTCCTCTTTTTCTCCTCATGTGATCCATATATCTTAATGTCGTCTACCATTTGATATCGTGTTCTACCACGAACTCTTCTCCTGTTCACCATTCCTTCCAGTGCATCCTTCAGCAGGCAGTTTCTTCTCAGCCAGTGACCCAACTAATTCATTTTCCTCTTCCTGATCAGTTTCAGCATCATTCTTTCTTCACCCACTCTTTCCAGCACAGCTTCATTTCTTATTCTGTCTGTCTGTCCACTTCATATTCTTCTCCATATCCACATTTCAAATGCTTCTTTCACTTCTCTTTACGTCGTCGGTTGTAATGTTCATATTTCTGCCCCATACAATGCCACACTCCATACAAAGCACTTCACTAGTCTCTTCCTTAGTTCTTTTTCCAGAGGTTCGCAGAAGATGCTTCTTTTTCTACTAAAAGCTTCCTTTGTCATTGATATCCTCCTTTTGACTTCTTGGCTGCAGCTATGTTACTGGTTATAGTAGGGCTTCATCCAAAGTATTTGAAGCTGTTCACTTGCTGTACTGCCTCATTAAGAATTCACAAGCTTGCCTTCTTTATTTTTATTCCGACAACCATGGTCTTCGTCCTATTTGTATTTATCTTCATCCCATACTGCTCACAGCTGTTATTTAGCTCCAATAGCATATCCCTTAGTATCGTCTCCTCTCCTGCTAACAACGCCATATCATCAGCAAATCTTATGCACTTTATTCTTCTACCTTCTGCTATCACTCCTCCCACTTTTCGAAAATAATTCTTCACTAAATCTTCCAAGTAGATGTTGAACAGGGTAGGTGATAAAAGGGATCCTTCACGTACTCCTCTCTCTATTTCGCTTCCTTCTGACATTTCTTCTCCTGCCCTGACTTTGACTCGTTGTTTCATATAAAGATTACTGAACAGCTTTCTCTCTTTCCAATGTACACAAATTTTCTTTAGGGTTCCCAGCAATTTATTCCAATCCACGTTGTCAGAAGTTTTTTCGTAAGTCCACAAATACTATAAACACTTCTTTATTTTTCTCTAAGTATCTTTCGTCGATTGTTCGTAGCAGTCCAATTGCATCTCTCGTACCTTTTCCCTTCCTGAAGCTAAACTGCTCTTCTTCCAACTGTTCTTCCATCTTCCTTATTCGTAAGAGAATCTTCGCTGAGTATGATATCAGGCTGATAGTCTGAACTCGCTACACTTCTTGTCATTCTTTTTATTAGGTATTGGAAGCAACATTGTCTCCTTAAAATCTTCAAACTATTCGCCTTCCTCATATATTTTGTTGCATAATGATAGAATTGTCTTAGCTCAAGCATTCCAGTAATTCAATTAGGATTCCATCAATTCATTTTATTATCCCATTCTTCATTTTCTTAAGCGCTAATTCAACTTCTTCCCTTAAAACAGAAAATCCCTTTTCGTCTTACGATGCGGCTGCTTCGTCTTTTATAGCTAATTCTAAGTCATCTGGACAATTCCTTGGCTCATATAACACTTCTACATATTTTGGCCACTTGTTTAATATTCCTTGTTTGTCTGTTATTTCATTTTCGATTTCTTATACTTCAAAAAAGTTGTTTCAGGAGACTTGGTACAATCGCCAGCTGTTTTGTTTGCTTTACCTTACCTCAAAAGAAAATGAATTTTCTCCAGAATTATAGCAGATAGGCAAACACAATTTTTATTAATCCTAAAGCAGAACTTGACAAGTTTATTGATATCCACAATGAGTAACTGCAATTATTTTCTTTCAAAATAATTAAACACTGGAGTGCAAATTTCCTACTTTTTTCGTTTAGTACCATGTTCTAAGAAAATATTTGTCAGAACTTAAAAAAAAAAAAAAACTTTTATACACATTTTAAAAAATAATTTAACATTGGATGTGAAACCTTTTCGACACAAAATCTTAATTGTTTTTTAATCTATAAATTAACATAATCAAAATAAAATTATGATTGAAATAAATGTGTTTAACTTGAAATAATAGGTACAACTTTGTATATAATTACATAGACTTTAAAGAAAAAGATATTTTCCTCTTTTCTGTATTGAAATAAATGTGTTTAACTTGAAATAATAGGTACAACTTTGTATATAATTACGTAGACTTTAAAGAAAAAGATATTTTCCTCTTTTCTGTATGTTGATATTAAAATAACCTTCTGTTTTTTAACAGGTGTTATATTTCGGAGTCACGGTTCAAGCTCGATCAACAGGTAAGTTTCAGCAACATGTATAATTGTAGGGGTCTATGCAACTCGAGGAATATTTATGAAACACTGTTTTAGCTTTCATATATTATATTATATCATATATTATATTATATTATTGTATATTATATTATATTATATTATATTACATTACACTATATTATATTATATTATATTATATTATATTATATTATATTATATTATATTATATTATACTATATTATATAATATAATTTATATTATATTACATTACATTATATTATATTCGGGCCAGTTCAAAAGAGAAAAATACTCAAATTAAATTCATTTTAAAGTTTCATGTTGCTGTAAAAAATCCAATCAACATAACTAATTGGAACTTCCAGTATTACCTGAAACATGGTTAACAAAATTTGGAGCATTTTCAGTCATCCTTGGATTTTTCATAGCAAGATGAAACTTTAAAATTAAGTTTTCTCAGAACTTTAAATTTTGAATTTTATTTCCTTTTGAACTGGCCCATCGATATAACACAATATAAGATAACATATTTAAAATATATGAACAAATTGTTGCATGTGTAGAAGCAATTTGATTAATTACTTTTTATATATAACTGAACGTAGAAAATAATAATGCTCGTACATTCTCACATTTAAATAATATTATGTTAATCATGTTTCGAATACTTAGAGAGTTAAATTTATTTCATTCTACAGATCGACGGAAAAGAGATCCTCAAGCAACGAAGCCTGCCGATAACGCATGCGGAACTGGAAATTCTTTTTGTGATAACGTAGCGGATTATCCTATGTAAGTATCAGAGAAATACATGTGCCAAAACCTCATGCTATTGTTGGAGAACAGAAAGCAAGCTTGGAAGTTTATGTTACAGTGGTTTTAATCGTTTTAGAACCGTCTGTGTGCTGCAGAACTTTGTCGAGTCTATATCTGACATGTGCCAGAAAGTTATTGACAATTTTAAGGAACGTGTTTAAATCATTGTATTGCTATTCGCACTAGTCATTTTGAAAATGTTACTAATCGTGCATGAATCTCTCATGTCCTCTCGTTATACTGTACATGTGGAGCAATAATTGAAATATATAAAATTAGTTCAAGGTTATTAATTATTAAAATCGTTCGTATCTTATTGGCGCTCTCGGTGCCATTCTAACGTGACCTAACCTAACCTGACCTACTAACCTCCATATTATTTAATGCAAAGAGTTACTAGAGTTGCACTTGAATCATTAATACTATAATGAGTCAGAATTGTATCAGGTCAGACAAATTATGTAGCAATTCGTATAATAATAATAATAATAATAATAATAATAATAATAATAATAATAATAATAATACTTTATTGCCAGAACAAAGATACATATTAATTTTTTTATATAAGACTTCTCTAGCACCCCCAGAAAGAGTAAGTTGCATACTCGTGCTCAGGGGGCATTCCACATAAGTTAATGTTAAGACATTTTATTGAATAACGGAGTAAAAAGTAATAAAAGTAAAGAGAAGAAAGAAAAAACATTTCACAATAATTGAACTCTAAATTTTCTCTGTTGACAACAATTTTTAATAGATTTTTTTAAATAAGGAACATTATCAAATTGTATGTTTGGGAATTTGGATATTGTCATATTATAAAGCATTGGACCGAAGTGTAGAAGTAAAATATCTAACAGTGATAAAGGCTATGGAAACCAAATGTCTGAGATGTACAGGTTATGTCGGGACAAATTAAATGGTTTTGGGCGCGTTTGTAAATACAAATACATAGGATTTAGTTTCAAAATTCCGCGAAGAAATTAATATTTCTCTTTTTCACAGCCAGTGGATGTGTTCCACTTGTTTAATGTTTGCACTGTGTTTTTATGAAGTGAACTTAGGAACTGTGACTAAATGGGATAGAAGTTTCACTCATTTTTGTGTCTGTTGTTGGCTCAGTTTTGTTACAAAAGGAGAAGACGCATAAATACAAAGCTATATGACTAAAACTAAATGACAAAGTCCAAATAAATGACAATTCAATGAAGAAAGAAGGGAATGATGATTCACATAAGAGAATATAAATCGTACTTCACACGGAACAAGTCATTGAAAGAGAAATAATAGCTCCTAATAACAGTGGCATTATTTCTGCGGTAACTTGAACGCCGTAATTTAAAATCATAGACTTCGTTGAATTTCAGTTTTGTTTCATGACATGTAGGTTGCAACGTAGCAATTACGCACTCTTCGTTCACTGATATTTATATCCTCTTTCTAGTAGGCTACATAATGTACGAAAATGAATAAATTCAAATTAAATATGTGATAAAGTATTCTGTAGGGCATAGTTTCAATAAAAGATAAATCAGGCGTTTATAAAATTTAAAATGTAGGATATCACGTAGCATATTTATTAAAATTTTAAATCATATGAAAGATTATAAATTTATATTTCTTAAGTAAGTAGTTTCCTCTGTCTGAAAAGGAAGTTTCTGGGTATTCAGTTTTTTGTTGGAAGAAGTAAAACTGTTCCATTCTTTCTATGTGGTCTAATTCGAATTCTGATTGCAATATATGAAAATTCCAGCATTAATTCTCTTACATTTAATCTCTCATTTGAACAGATATGTTTATTTTCCGATAGAATAATACCTACATGTATCATAAAATTGTATTAATTTACTTTTTCGCTTTAGGCAGCTGAATTTTAAATCAGCCACCGGTATAGCTCAGGCGGTAGGCGCGTTTGTCTGCTGATCTAGGGTGCACTCGGGCGTGGGTTCGATTCTCGCTTGGGCTGATTACCTGATTGGTTTTTTCCCCGAGATTTTCCCAAATCATAAAGCGAATGTCAGATAATCTATGGCGAATCCTCGGCCTCATCTCGCCAAATACCACCTCGCTATCGCGTCAATTCCATTGACGCTAAATAACCCAGTACTTGATACAGCGTCGTTATATAACTAAATAAAAATATTAAATCATGCATTTAAACGTAACGTTATAGGAGACCAAAGTATTATATGAGGGGCTCACAACCAGAGTGGACCAAGTCCACCAGTGATCAGTTTGTGGATTAATACAATCTCGGATGAAGAAAACTTTGATTTATTCATTGCCATCACAAAGTCCATAAGCGTGAGCCAAGAACTAAGACTCTATTCCAGATGGACTTGGTCCACTCTGGTTGTGAACCCCTCATATTTAAGAACATTATTGGAATGTTGTTTTTGTAGCATTTCTCTTGTATGAATTATATATTTTCAGAGCCAAAATAAAAGAAATTCTCGAGAAAGAGAAAGGAAAGCATGGAGATATATTTGGGGTTGAATCACAAGTACCGAAGGAAATGCCGGTAAGTTTGTGTGACTCTTAAGCCTTGGTTTTTCTGAACCGACGCATGCAACGTGCGGGGTGCGAGGCCCGCCTCGCACAAATCCGGACTACACGAAAGATAGTGAGTGGTTCCTATAATTGCGAGATACGAGGTCTGCGCACCTCGCAGCCATAGAAACCACTCACTATCTCTCGTGTAGTCCGGATTTGTGCGAGGAGGGCCTCGCACCCCGCACGTTGCATGCGTCGGTTCAGAAGAAACCAACTTCACAACACACGCACACACACACACAATCGTAGCTTGGCTAGTGTTCTCTTCAAAACGACCGGAATTCTGTAGCAACGTTGAACTACTACGACATCGCATGGTAGACAAGCTTGCAGATTGAATTCCCGTCTAGAATATTAGATGTTTATCCGTTTTCAGTTTGATGTTCTGCGTTATCTGATATGGAGGCCCGATCTGGTGCTAAATCTACATCATGGGACTCTAACTTGTCATATAATATCAGGTTGAAAAAATAAATTATGTCCGTAAACTTGGCAACGGTATGAAGAATTCTTGAAAATAAATGTTCCATGTATAATCCCTATATGAATATAGTAGAGACAGAGAGAATGGACCTAAGTGAATATTATGATCTTTTGTCTGAAGAAAAATAGGTGAACATTTCTTGTGTGTCAAATAAATGCATTGCCTAAAACGAAAGAAACAAAATTATCATCATTTAGAAATATAACTTAAAGTGAAATTTTATATTACTTAATAATTAACTATATCAGAGTTGTTCAAATTTTATATTCGTCTACTCTACGTGTTTCACATCGTTAGTGTAAAGGCTAGAGTATCGTCCTTCTGCGACACATGCTACACTGGGCTGCAAAAGTAATGCCGAGTCGAAGTCGCTACCGATTTGAAATATTATCACAGTCTAGTATCTACAGCCACGAAGCTCAATATGTAAGAAAATATATGCATCCATAGATAGTTGCTAACCACTAGGATCGCTACTATCGCCTAATCACAGACAATGCGAAACAGTACCTGCACAGTCTATTGTTCCTAGTACCTCATGAACTCAAGCTTCGTGACTTTTTATACTAGACTGTGATTTATCGTGTTACGAGGACTTCGCCCTTAGGAAACAATAGAAATAGAGATCACAGAAGGCATTGCAATAAAATAATTATACAAATCTGATACAAATACACTGAACTAGCCTGAATTTTCTAAATAGTTTTTATTCCATGCAAAGAAGAAATGTGTACTTAAATGTTTCAATTATATTTAATTTTCAGTTCTGTATCAGTATTTATAATACAATGTTAGGTTTATATTTGTAATTGATGCTTTTTATTAATACAATATGAAACATAAACTGGCCATATACTGTATATCGGTTGTAAAATGACAGCATTCATGGATAGTAAGGAAGGCTGTGGAATAAACTGCAGTTTCACTATTTTTGTGTAGTACTGTATTGTTATTAAAGTTGTAAAATAAAAGTATATGAATAATTTGAAGTCAATTAATATTGAATAATAATGTGAACATGTCATAAAAATCGCATTTACATGTTAAAAGAAAATTAATCTCACGAAAATAGCTTTCCACGTTGACATCTTTGCTGAAGTGTTCGGAAAACGATATAATTTCGTATCAGAATTTCTTTTGCAGCTCAGTATACCTGGTACAAAATCACAGTCTGTCCAGATGCAATTCTTTGTGTCAAATACAATCTATACTAATAATAAATCTGTAGCCGAAATTTTTCTGGTAATTTTCGATTTTCTAAAAATAATTGGTCCTAACATATATAATTAACCGTCCTGAAACCGAAAATCGCTTTTTTGACATTTTTGTTTGTATGTCTGTCTGTCTGTCTGGATGTTTGTTACCTTTTCACGTGATAATGGCTGAACCGATTTATATGAAATTTGGAATATAAATTAAGTTCGTTGTAACTTAGATTTTAGGCTATATGCATTCAAAATATTTTATTTAAAAGGGGAGCTTGAATTAAATAAATAGAAATATCTCCTTTATTATTAATTTTCATGAAAAATATTACATAACAAACGTTTCTTTAAAAATAATTTCCGATAAGTTTTATCATATGCAAAATTTTGATAGGACTTATATTTAATGAGATAAATGAGTTTAAAAACTACAATAACAACGCCATATAAGGCGGTGTACTGAAATAAAAAACAAATGACTCCGTCTATAAGGGGCCTTGGACAACAACAATCGACAGCTATGAAACATACTGTAGCCTACAGAGAATGTTTCTGTGTTTGTATGAAGTAATATTGGAAGCTAAATTAACCGATTTGTATAATTAATTATTAATTCACCATTGGGAAGTGTAGTTTCTCTAGATGGACATAATGCTAGGCCTATAATGTTATTACAGTAACTTCTGAGTGAATCGAGGACAGGTAAGATTAAAATAGCTTCTTATGCACAGAAAACTTGATAGGCATTCGTTTCCTGTATTTCCTAAAATAATTTTTATGACCAAATGAGTGGTCTCTGGATCAAAATGATACCATTTTAATTTTTTTAATACAATTTAAATTAAGTAACATAATAAACGATTTATCCTTCTATCAAACACGAATGTTCCCCGGAACAAATGTCCTATTTTAATTATGTAATTACTTTATATTTATTTCTAACGGGTGCAGCGGAGCGCAAGGGTACGGCTAGTTTATGAATAATTTTTTTTTTCGGAATTATTCTAATTCCATGTTGCAGTTGCTTATTTTCTGTATAATTCACAACTGACCTTGCTGTCCACAGTACAAAACCACTGTAGTAGTATATCACCTTACTTCAAATAACATAATGGGATTCATGTAATGAAACTTGCATTAATTTGATGCCTGTAAGGGTTTCTATTCCTGGTCTAAACGCGTGAACTTCAGAAGTGAGACAAAAAATGACAGATACACAAATATTTTACGAAAATAAAAATAAATTCTTTTCTGAAATTTTTGACGTTGAAGTTGGTTTTGCTCTCTAATGCTGTTATACTTTAGAAGAGGATTACACATTGAACAGTAAATAACATAAAACATAACTATGTGTATATTTTGATTATAGTAGTAATACAGAGCGATCAGTATAAACCTTTACAATTTTAATGTGTTATAATTTTCCTTTTGAAGCTAGTATAAACTTGAAATTGAGTTTAATGATCTCAGTGGTTCTGGGAGAATCTATGTTGGTGCTCATCATCCATTGTTGACTATTATGACTGTTGTTGACTATTAGTAGTTAGTTCGCAGTCTCTAGTTTTTGCAGTCATAACACGAACATGCAGTTCTCAATTCGGCAGCGTGTTTTATTTGAAAGAGCATTGGAAGACAAATTCCTTGATTAAACACAACGAACATTCGAAGAGAATTCTGTGTGCGCAATGTTCCAACCAGACCAACAATTTGATCCACATGGCAAGAAAGCAGAAGACAACTGGCTCGCTCCTCAGCGAGAGCGGAAAAAACAGACCTGCAATGAGTCAAGATTGTGTTGATGAGGACGTTTAATGAACTCACTAAAGAAATAATTGCGCCTATTGAGCCACGAGACAGCCAGCTTATGTCATAATTTACGTCAAATATTCCATGAAACTTATAGCCAGCTTCTTCGGTGATCGCCTAATCTCAGAAAATCTGTGGCCTCCCAGATCACCTGACTTAACCTTTCCGGACTTCTTCTTACGGGGCTAACTTAAGGATAGAGTATACAAGAATAAAGAACGGTCACTTGCTGAATTCCATGAGGCCATTAGGAATGAACTCAGCAACATTGACGAGGATACACTTCGGAGAACGTCACGGAATATGGTGCTATGAGTACAGTTGTGTATGGATGTAGGTGGAAGACATTTGCAACATTTACTTTGAGGAATCTCCCACAGTTACTCTGTAATTCGGAACAGATTCCACACGTTTGCTATTATTGATTCAGAAGTTATAAGTCATTAAAATTGTGAAGATTTAAGTGGATCGCTCTGTACCTATATTATATTCCTACGTCATATGTATACGTCATAATTAGTAACCAAGCAACAATCAATTGTTGTGGACAAATGCATTTAAATGAAAGGACATAATTTCCATTGTATGCTGTAACTGTCTATGACAGGCCCTTTTTTAAATTGAACGCCCTATATCATTTGCGCTTTTAAATGTGTTTCCATTTTTTCTTTCAGAATACTATCATGTCGAGGATGGGAGAAACCGAAAGTTATCTCTGTCCTTCGAGGGTAAGGATTTTTTTATACACAAATTTAATAATTTATTCTCTAAACCAGTAGTGTCAGAGTTGTAAGCTCCGAAACCGGTTGTGGTGCTAGAGACGTCCAGTCGGAGCGTGAACTTGCTTATGTCTGTGGAAGCACCGGAGCACATAACGAGTTATAGTGGAGCGCTCCGCTCCGTTTAGGCTGTGTCTGACAACGCTGCTCTAAACCACTTGAATCAACGAAAATATGTTTGTTACCGTTTAGAAAATAATTTAAACCGCTACTTTCACTGTTACAACAAAACATCCGATAAATCTTTCTTTATATTGTGTTTATTTCAACATTGGTTTCCTTTTTCAGTTCTGTATTCATAAAACGTTTTATTTATACTGGTTAAAGAATATGAGTCCTAGAATAAAATAATCATTAAAATAAAATAATACAGGTGACATTTATTTATTTTGTTTTGTTTTGTAACATAAAATATAATATATACAGAAAAACTTTAGAGTAGAACTCGTGCTCAGAGGCGGATTCCTGAATTGAAATTAAGAAGTATACAATACAAATTAAATGAATTACTTGTAACATTCTCCTGAGATATTATATTCGATCAACACTCGCGTGGAGTATTAAAAATATGTCACAACATATGATGAAGTGAGGGGAGTCATTTCACTTTTTGTTTGGGGGAGAGGAAAGCTTTTTTCAGGAAGACCTCATAGGCTATATTGCGTGGCGTACTCCCTTACTATTTCCTCTGAAATGAACAATATTCCATACTGTAAACTGTCTTAAACTTGATTGGAGGATAAACTTGGCCATGGAAAGAAAGGTTTAAACCATTATATCAGATACACTGAAAATATTTTTAAAGTTCATTATTTTTCTCAATTTCTTAAGTATTTCTTATTATTTTTAGTCACAAGTAGAGCTGAAATGTTTTTTTTTTGTTTGTTTCATGGCTGAGTTTACTTTCACTTTACAGTACATTTCTAGCTTCCACACCTAGTTTTTAACTTCTTATTCTACTTATAAGATACGTCATTTGCATGAACTTATTGTTAATAGAACGTAGGTTGAACACACACTATTTTATTGATAAAGAAGTTTTAATTTAAATTAACAAAACATTATACTTGTATTTACAATAAGTAACAACCGATAATGTAGCAAAGTGTAACGCCTTGGTTTCATTTTAGCAAAGTCACTAATCAGCTTGTATTTTATTTTCTTAAAAGTTTATAAATGCTAAATTTTTTTAAATATTAATAATACAGTTCTCGCATTTTTTTCCTTCAGTAGTATTTCTCCCACTAGTGGACACATTTCCCACTTATGTAGAAAAGTAGCTCAAAGACGTGAGTTCATTTCGGTATTTTTTTTATTTTTGTTTACCTATTAATAGTAATATGCGTTACAAGAGCGGTATGTTGAAGTTTTCATGTTCGAGGAAAAGTTTGAAAAATCGAAACGTAGTTGAGCTTTTTTAATTTTCGAGAATTGAAAGAAAACATACCGATCGTGTATCGTACATTATTTTGTGCGAAGATCGTTTATTACATACCTGAAAGAGGAATTTCTAATTAGTTGCAATGAAATCTCCAACTTGGTTTCTGTTCAATGACGGCAATTTTGGAAAACAAAAATATCTATCTTCAACATTGTTGCTTTAAAATGTTTTCTGTGTTTACTATACTCCAGCAGGCCGTGATATACTTCTGTCTTTTTCCCCCAGTCTATGATGAGTCTGGAATCTTGTTGATTTTATCACGGCTTCCTTAATGTTACTTGCATCACGAATGCAGTAACTTTAGTGGAGTTGTAGAGTTTACTTAATTTTTGCAAATATTTAAAAACAATAATTAACAGTGCAATTTAGGTGAAATTGCAGTGGTAAGTTTCCAATTTATAATTATTACTATATTGAACGTCTCTAAAAATAATATGTTAAAAGCCTAAAGCAGTAAAATCAATATGTCACTTAAGCGGTAAGAAGAGGGAAATTGTTATGTGTGTTAGGTTGGGAATACTGAATGTGGAATTTTAGACTTTCCCCGGATTGGTTTTGTGCGGAAACCAAGCAAATACGCACGATCTCGCACAAAAGTTTTTTCTTAATTATTGTACGTTACTTTCCGATCCACCCTCGTATAATTAATATACAGCCGTACTTCAGATCACAGGTAAGAGCAAAAAGCCTTCCTAATTTAGGAGTCTAATTTCCATTACCATCATTTCTGTTCATGAAATCTTTGAGTGAACTTCATGACACATTCATTTTTTGTTTGATTGTTTGTTTTTTTTTCTTCTTTTTTTGTAGCTTTATACTCGTAGTTAGATACTTTCTGCTCCCTCACCATTTTGGCGGCTGCAATAAGTTGATTGCATCGTATTTTATGTATTTAATTCTCTCTTTACCCATGTTAGACCTAAAAGCACAATAGGTAGGTAATTTCGTGGTAGGCACTAAATTAATAAAAAAATACATAGATAGAATTGAAGTACGTTTTAAGGGGAATAATTTTCTTCAAATAAGTTTTTCTGGCAAAGGTACAGGAACTTTGCTATGGGCCGAAATAATGAGGCTTGTTCGGCAGCCATTATTTTCACGCGAAGAAAGCTAAGAAATCGCATCCATTTCCTACGCTTTAATTGACGCCATTAACATCAATAATATAATCTAAATATACTTATAGTTAGAGGAACTCAAGTACTACAGTATAACACAAGTATGGACTTCTTACTTTAAATATGTGCTCAGTAATCATTGCAACACTACAAGCAGTTCAAAAACTACCCAAATTCTTAAGAAAATACGTAGCGCACAATACAACTTTTTGTCATGGCCAGCACAAGCAAACTAAGATGGAAGAATTAATAATGTGTTGCCATCCGTGAAATAATGCAGTATTACTAGCAGACGCTAGAACTATTTTCTACAGTAGACATAATCTTGAAAGCTTTAGCAAAAATTATCACGGATATACCTATATCACGAAAATACCTCTCCTTACCCTACCTCGTATATGTGAATTTGCAGGTGAATCAGAAATTTCTCTCAAAAAAAAAAACTACTTATACATATTTTAGCTTTGCAAGATCTTCTACTCGAGGACAAAATATTAGTTAACTGTCCTATTTTGTAAACTTAATAATAACATAATTATTCTAAATAATAATGCATTTAAACCAAATGGCCATTTTTTGTAGATACGAGTTATCACTTCTTAGGATAAGCTTATATTCCTTTTTGCACATTAACTACAATTAAATTATTAATTTTATATGTTTCTTTTATTTCTAGTCGCAAATCATCTTTCCCAAAGTAGGAGAAAATAAAGACGGAAATAAACAATATATTGTGAACAATGAAGACGATAAGCAGGGAATTCGAGTGGAAATTTGTGAGTAAGTATTCCTTTAAGTACGAATTTCTTTTACAAAAATTGGTGAGTAAATATTCTATTAAATTTGTATTTCACCATACAAATATTTCTCAGTATCTCTCTTACTGGTAGTGATATTTTTGGCAGTAGAAATAGTGGTAATATTTTTCTATGGTGTTAAATATAAAGCTGATTGCTGTGTCCATTTAGCTTTCATTCCATATGTTTTTCTTGCCTATCAATCATCATCATCATCATCATCATCATCATCATCATCATCATCATCATCTATTTAACCTTCATTCCGGTCACCATTTTCTATAACATTGGAATCCGGACAAGTTGCAAATTCTGAACGTTACGAATTACAAATGGTCACGTCCCGCTTTCTACCGAATTATGTAACCCTTAATCATCATATTCCATATATGATCAGTTCATCAGCAACTTTCGCGACAAACTAGCCATCTGTCCATTCATTAAGTGAATAAATACCTGTAATGATTATTCCTGAAGTAAATTTTAAGGGTTCAGATGATAGGATAATTGGCCATGAATTCAGCGTACATGGTTCGGATCCCGAGCAAGGAAATGACGATTTAATTGATATTTCCTGTAATGGGCTAGGGTACATACCGCACTGCTGTATTACGCTTTGTTTCTCCAGCGATGGACCTTGCGGCGCGCCATCCTGATTCCATAGGCCTAAGTAAGAATGTTGCTACCTGCGTGTTAAAAATTGTTAAATTTGTTTCTAGATTTTTTTTGGGCCTATCATTATAATATTAAAAAATTCCATTGTAACATTATTGATATTCTGATGGCATATTATTTAGATCTTTTAGAAGGTACGTACATTTTCATTAGATACTGTTAACTTATATAAGTTATTTATTTAAATATTTACTTTAAATATGCACTTTGTAAATAACAAGGTACACTTTTCCCAAAACTATTACGAGTATTGACTTGATTTCTCGTCTTAATTTGTTTGAAAGATGGATCAGGACAGAAGTAAAAAATGGTGAAACTGCAGTTTATATGGTAGAACTATTCCATAGCCTTTCTTATTATCAATGGATGCTGTCATTTTACAATCGATATACAGTATACGGCCAGTTTATGTTTCATATTGTATTAACAAAAACAAATGCATTGCCAAAAGTTACCCAGCATTTGTTCTTAATGGGTTGAGATAAAACCCCGAAAAAACCTTAGGCAGGTAACTTGTTTCAACCACTATTTGAATCCGGGTCCGCTCGTTTCACGGTCAGACATGCTAACCGTTAGTACACGTGGTGGACTCTGAGACTTTTGTGCAAAATCTTGTCCACCCAATATTTAAAAAAGTCGGCGCCAAACTCTACACAGTCTCAATACACAGTAGATCTGATTTAGATTTTCCATTGCTTAACTTACATCAACATTCATTTAAATGTGATTTGTAGAAGTTAGATATCACTATTTTTAACGGTTGGCTTCAAATAATTTGATATCATTACAACATAGACTGAATAGGTCAGTGACAACTAATGCTGATGAAGAAAAAGATTACTGTTATTAGATTATAGGCTTATAGTTCTCTGAAAACTGAGGTCGGAATAAACCAGTGGTTACTGGTCCTGAAAGGAAGAAGAAGAAGAAAATAAAATAATTTGCTTAGGCACTTGAAAAAGTTATGCTTATGAATTGAATTTAACCGTATCTTATTATACATCTTGACTACACAACTTTTAACACTGTATCACTTCGGAATATGTATTATATGACTGTATTGTGTTAAATTCTATCGTACCTGGTTTACATGTTTCGACCTATTATGGGTTTTCCTTCAGAACTGGTCTTGATGGTCTTGGCGACTCTTGTTTTTGCTTCCTGTGAGGGTGTGTTCGTGTGGTGTAATGTGGAGTCAAAGAGTGTATGTGTTCTGAAATTGAGTTGTGTGTTGAGAATTTCATTGGGGTGTGTTTTTGTGTGTCTGTATATTTCATGTACACACAAGATTGCAACCTCGTTCAAGAAATTAAATTACAACATCGCATACAGAACAAATAACACTCTACAAAAACATCTCAACACACAAACAACACAAACAAATACAACCGCACAGGGGTATACAAACTCAAATGTAACATCTGCAACAACTTCTACATAGGACAGACAGGCAAATCATTTCAAACACGTTACAAAGAATATATCACAGCCATAAGAAAATTACAAAACACCTCCACATACGCAGAACACATCACAAATGAAGGGTACACGGGAATAACGATCAAGGTCCATTTTAGAAAGTTTCGAGAAAAACGAATTTTAAAGTTTAAGCACTTAATACTTTGTTATGTGTGTATTTAATGGAAATTGACGTAGTGGAATGTCAAGAACGATGATTTGTTATTAATAGCTAGACCACATGATAGTACTTCCTTTCCACTATAAGATAGCATTGTAAAATCAATTTCGATTTTTGATGGACCTTGATCGTTTTTCCCGTGTACCCTAACCACACCTACAGAGACATCAACACAGACATGGAAATACTACACATTCAACCAAAAAGCCAGAAACTAAACATACTAGAACAATATGAAATATATAGACACACAAAAACACACCCCAATGAAATTCTCAACACACAACTCAATTTGAGAACACACACTCTTTGACTCCACATTACACCACACGAACACACCCTCACAGGAAGCAAAACAAGAGGCGCCAAGACCAACAACGACCAGTTCTGAGGATGACCCATAATAGGTCGAAACATGTAAACCAGGTACGATAGAATTTAACACAAAAAAGTCATATAATTATAGTCCAGTCGCTCTAATTTCCGGCAGTCAATCGCGTTGCAGATCGGCTACATTTAAACGTGTGCGTCTTGTGATTCGCTGAGGAAGACGTTATTCATTTCTTAAGGCTCGATAAATACTTAATATAATCGCGCGCATTTTAGCTCTTTCGTTGGCGTTCGCAGAAAGCACACGAAGACGTTATTTGCCGCTCAATTATTTGCTGAATTACAATGCGTTTGATTTATTATCATAGGAGCTACGACATGATAATGTTTAACGGTGTGGAAAATAGATTCCTCGTATGGTAGCTCGGCAACGAAAGAACAAAAATGGCGAACGATACTACCTACCTAGACTTTATAGAGCCTTCACTTCCCAGGACGTAAGCAAAGAGGAGGAGTCAGGCTGGGAATAACAGCGTCGCGACTATAATATTCCGACGTATCTTATTATTTAGTAACGAAAGATCTACTAACGAATTATGATTAATTGTACTTCTGTGTTTTTAGGCATTCAGGAGAATGTTCCCTGTCCTCTTCGTTTCCTTCTGGCTACAAGACGAAGTGTGTACAGAAGTATGTATACAAGAGAATGCTGGCGTTAAAGGAAGATGGCAGTTCAACTGCTGTGGATGAATTTAAGTTTCCATCATGCTGTTCGTGCTCTGTTTCTGGTCCTTTCAAATAACAAAAATGTGTGAGAAAACCAGAATCTTCAGCTCTTTTCTAAAATATTCTTCAAATATGCTGTACTTCAAAATTTGAGAGAAAACATTTGTTTTATAATAACACAAAGTATATTGTAAATACAATTTAATTGAACGTCTGCCTTTCATTTAAATATCTATCGGTGTCCAAATTTTATTTAAAAAGATACGAAACTGAAACTTATACGCTTTTTGTTGATGACATCTTTTTAATAGACTGACTAATTAAATTTGCTTTCTTCACATGCGATGATAACGAAAAAACTATCACGTTCATTGTTATTTTCATGATATAGTTCAGTTTACTTATTAACTTTGAATAAATCTTAAAACTGTTTTAATGCAGGAGCCAAGTTTTCAATTCAGTGGTTATGCTGCAAATATGCAAGACGTAACAAAATTAGTTAAACGTTAGGGATAAAATATATTCAAAATTTTATACAAAACTCTATTTAGGTATCTTACTTATATTCAAGTTTGAGCATTATTATATCTCAAATAATATCACGGTACTCATATTAATTTTTTTTATCCTAAATGGGAGGATAAGAATTTAACTTTAATTGTTTCGTATAACGTAGATTAAAGATTTTGAAAATAACTTTGAAGAGAATTGTCAAACATTTATTATTGTTACAGCGTTTAATACAGAGTGGGGCATAGGAACAAAGTGTTTTTAAAATAATCATAAAACAGTAAGTTTTTGTTTTCAACACATTTTATTGGTAGAATAACGTTTGTGAGAACATACCATTTCAATTATGAGCGGAAAATTACATCTGGCATGTGATGTCCGTCTGTGTTGATGCATTGTTTAAGGCGCTGACGAAAATTCACCCCTATTCTTTCCAGGGGATCTCTGTTGATTCGGGTGATGTGTTGACGTATTGTGTCTTTTAATTCATCTAATATTCGAGGCTTATCTTCGTAAACACGTGCCTTTAGGTACCCGCATAAAAAAAATCACGTGGACAAGTCAGGGGACCGAGGGAGCCATGGAACATCACCAAATCTCGAAATGAGACGATTGGAAAACAGGAGGCAAAGAACTGCCATTGACGCTCTGAAGATATGCGCCGTGGCCCCATATTGCTGAAACCACCCATCTTGTTTGGGTGTAAATGTAAATCGCCATGCAAAATCCGTCTTACCGTATGATTGCTTATTCCAAGAGCAGCTGAATGTCTTCGAGCAGAGCGGCCTGGGCTGCGCATTATCGCTTGTCTGACTGAAAATTTTCTGGAGTACGGACTCTGTGTTGGGGGCCGGGCGATTTATTCTTTAGTATTGCGCCTTTTTTTTTAAGATTTTTTAACCCAACATAAGATTGTATCACGCACGGGAACAGAATCATTGCGATTAATATTGAATCTGTAGCAAAACTCACGCCGTATCCAGCTCACCGACTCGCCATTTCTAACAAAACAATCATACGCAAACATGCGTCCACTGCTCCATGATGCCAGCTGCAGGTGAAATGCTATGAGCCACGGAAGAAAATGTCACATGCCGCACGTCTCTCCCTTTCATAATGACTGAGTACAAGCCATTCCAAAAACACTTGGTTCCCATGCCCCACCCTTTATTTTGCAGTAATTTTATTCACAACTTGAAATGTATATTAATTGCAATGTAGGAAATCTTGTATTTGTCTTATTGCGCCATGTTACAAATAATCTGCGGTTACTGTTGATTATACATGGAGAAACTTTGAGTATTTCGAAGTGTATCTGAATATGCGTCCTCTAATTGCGACAATAATATTATAGATTAATTAATTTATTGCGTTATTTAATAATTGTTTCCACTTGAGACGTAGTTTTTTTGGTGAAGTGAAAAGACAATATTTAAATATAAAAACAAATATTTTTATGGGATAGTCTTGGCATTTGACTGAGTAAAAGCATAAACGTCGAAGATGATATCACGGTTATCCCGAGTGAAAAGCTAGCACACTACCAAGCAGCTAACTCCAATATTTTCTTTTGTACAAGAGGTTATATTTAAAACTGTAATTTCAATCTTACCATTGAACTAGTAATACATTTTTCTACGGGTCAGGAAGTAAAATTTCTTAACTAAAAAGGTACATTAATAGACAGTACTAAGGTACACGTACCAAATAACGCCACCTTAACACTTCAGTCACTTTTGCTCTGGAAATAAGTTATGTAGGCCTGCAAACACGAAAATTGTGAAATAGAAACTGTAATCTTATCTTTACAATATAGCACAATGAAAATGGATATATTATATACCGAACAAGAATTAGAACTCAAATAGGAAAACTTTGTAAACTGGCGTTATTAGGAACAGGTTGTCCAATTAACGCCACCTACTTTCTAGTAATCTATATATTTATAATTGTTAATGAATTATTTTTCCTAAGCAACACAAATTGAACTAAGCGACTAAATTTGAGTTTCTGTTAATAAAAAGTACAAAATCACTCAATACTAATGAACGATTCTTGATCTGAAACTGAAACACCAGATGGATTAAGAAAATATGTTTTCCAGTGACTAATTACTTTTAAAAAAAAAGAGACAATGTGACACAGTAGAAAGTTATTAAACACAAAAGCATTTACCTTAGTTTAATATGAATGTTTTCCAATAAGTAAAACAAAAAATTGAGTTATGTAAAATAAAAAAAAAATATATAAGAGTTCGATAAGCACTGCACATTCTGAACATTTGTAAGTTGAAAGCTTAGTGATTTTCCTGAGGTTTTCACACTGATGCTGTACTAGCATAACCTAAAATTTTGTCTGTAGACCTTTAACGCCACATGGCATTAAAGCGCTACTGAGTACTAGATAACATGACATGCCTGTTTCTCAAACATTTTCAAATTTTATAGATAGCAAATAATTTCTATACATAGAAGAATGTTTAAGAATCACGAAAATATATAGTTTAATATAGTTATTATTTGCTCAACACACAAAATAAAATATTGCCTCTAACCTTGATATAAGAACAGCCATTCACTATCAACACACAACAGGAAAATGATGGAATATAGTGTCACTCGTAAATGTCAGCGGACAGCAAGTAATTCATTTCATCACTAGATTGCATGCGAATGCAGGCTACAGTAGTGCACTACCGAAAACTTATGTAGTTAACAAATTTTAATAGGGTGGCGTTAAAGGTATACATGGCGTTATTTGGCTCGGGACCTTATAATTAGTATGGTGTTATATACACAATGTTTATCCTCTGATTGAGGTTTTGGCTGATATGTAGGGTAAAGTTGCCCAATTCCGTGATATCCCTAATTCCGTGATACGTTTTTTTCATTAAATGTCACGGGATTGGGTATCTTGCTAGGAAGTTCACCGATGTCTCAAATTCGAGAAAGATGTCTGGCGCTGTGGTCGAACGGCAAAGCTTTGACTGACCTGCAATTTTAAAAAAGTGTCACGGAAATAGGCAGCTTTACCCTACATATAATTATAATATCAGGCAGTGCATCTCACTTGACTATATGTGTCAGAGGAAGAACAATAATTGTTTGTATGCATCTGAAATCTGACTAGTGTAATATGTAGCTAGTCAGCGATGTATTCAATGGAGGGGGAAAGGAACTGGCCACCCTACCCCATTATGTCCTGGCTTAGTTACCTCATTAGTGGTGCATTCTTGGTATCACATGTGAGGTTCAGACCTGTTTTCGGACAGTTGACTAAGCAACAACAACACAGTGTGTAATAGTATAGTATATACAGTCACGAAGCTTGAGTTGTGAGGGTGCTAGGAACAATAGACTGTGCCGGTACTATTTCGCATTGTCTGTAATGAGGCGATATTAGCGATCCTAGTGGTTAGAAACTATCTATGGATGCATATTTACTACGTATTGAGCTTCGTGACTGTATATACTAGACTGTGGTGTAATGTTATTAAGAAAAGCATAAACATGTTTTATCACATGTATCACACAAATTCAGACGAGAGTTTAATATAGTAGACTTAAACATGAGTGACAAAAGTTGCACAATAATACAGTTTAATTAATAAAAAAACTTGTTATGTTAATAGAAGCGAAGTGCATTTATTAATATTATTGCACAACAAAAAAATGTAAGTGTTTTAAATGTGATATTCATAGGTTGGTGAAAGAAATCGAAAACCTTATTTTAGCAAGCGTTTCCGAACAAAATTGTCTACTCATATATGTATTAAAGCTTATAAAGTTTAAGTATTTACTTAATGATAGTAACTCAGTAGATTTTTAAGAAACCTGATAATGTATGAAAATATATTCGCAGTATATTTCTCGATATTAAAAGGAATACTTTTCTGAAGTCCTATCACATAATATGCACCACAAAATAGAATAAAACAAATATTTTTGCACAGAAGAAATTCCCGTTGATTCTTAAAAAGTAATAACTTCAGAATAGAACGCCTTGTTGATATCTGAAGGAATATAGAATAGAGTTTTGTAGTATAAAATGTTTTAAGTAAGCTTCCGGTTCTTCAAGTGATTCAGAAGTGATAAGTTTTGGGTATTTTTAACAGTGTGTGTGTAGAAATGTAATTTCTCAAACGTTTCGAACCTACACGCAGGTTTCATCTTCACAATAATGTCGCTCTAAATCTGAATATTTTGTGATTATCTACCTCAAACAACACACACGATTTCAAAATTCCAGAAATTAACCACAATCAATGTCTGGGGAAATGTAATGAAAATACTTTAACTTACAACTCTAAAATTTATAAAGCTGCGCTCTTTAAATATTTTTCAGTTTTCATTCAGTTTCTGAAGTGTCAAGATTTACATACAATCTTATAATTAACGTGTTAAATGAAGTTAACTATAGTGACCGTCAGGTATGAAGGTGATCTGCTATGAAACTCTTCTGCGCAAGTAGTTTCGTCTAATATTTCCATCGGGCTTATTCATTTGATAGACGTCAAATCAGTTAGATTGCATATCTTTATTAATTTTTATCTACTATAGAGTTAATTTTTATTAATTATTACACGAAATATTAATGCAAGGATTGCAATATTCATCACAGGCAAGTTAGAGGAATAACTTCAAATATACAAGCAAAATACTGCGACTGCTGTGGTTACTTCATTACCAAATAACTGACAGAAGAAAACTGGCTAAATCAAGTGATTGCGCTTGAAAAAAATGCTTTTTGAACACGACAGCTTTCTTAACTGACGGCTACTATAATTCAATTGTTTTATGTTATTGAAATTGTACATTGTAAATGGTGGATCTGTATTATATTTACTGTGATTATGCTTATGGTAAATTTCTATACCTGTTATTGAATATTTAAATATTTATTTATTTATAATTATATTTTATTGTTGGAATTTTAAGTTATGAATTCCTGTTATTTATTTCCTAACTGAATCTTTGTGCACCTTTCATCCAAAGTAATAAATGTCACAAGATACACAATTTGTTGATTTGTTAAAACATTTATCTTAATTTCGCGATACACATCTCCTGGTTTCCAAGGGAAAATCTTACTTGGACCTGTTTTCGCATAATTATACTGTTTTGTATCTGTTAATGTGTTGCCATTTAGCCTACATTACTCTTAGCCACCGGCGTACCTCTGTCGGCTAAGGCGCTTGCCTACCGATCAGAAGTTGCGCTCGGGCGCGGGTTAGATTCCCGCTTGGGGTGATTACCTGGTTGGGTTTTTTTCGAGGTTTTCCCCAACCGTAAGGCAAATTTCGGGTATTCAATGGCGAATCCTCGGCCTCATCTCGCCAAAATATATCATTTCACTATCACCAATCTCATCGATGCTAAATAACCTCGTAGTTGATACAGCTTCGTTAATAACCTAGTAAAAAAAGACATTACTCTTGGTTGAGGGCCTGGCTTGTTCGAGTTATATTATTTGAAGAGTCTACTGCAAGAATGATGGATGTCACTTCCTTGTCGAAAATAAACCAAGACTGTCAATGCATAGCTTAAGACATATAGAATGTACATAGAGAGTTATATGGCATTAACACTGATAGTCATTGTCCAGTAATGATCGGAAAATCACAGTTAAGCTTTGAGCGCTAAGCATTTCAAACTTTCAAACTTTCAATTGCTTCTCCTGCAAAATGTATTCCAAATGACATCCATCATTCTTGCAGTGGACTTTTCATTTGTCTTGGCTTATGAAGAAGAAGGGACGACGATGAAGATGACGATGATGCATTGCCCGAATAATTAACACGAAATGTGTATTATATTTCTGAAAGTAATTATAAAATTATTAACTTCTAACTTTGTTGAAAATAGGCTACAATGTTTTTTTTTCAAATTGCTTAAGATAGTTTATTTAGTTATTTATATTCAGCCAATATCTTTTATCAACAGTAATCTCGCTAGAGGTTTTGATTTATCTAGAGAAAATCAAAACTCGGGTGGGATTTAATTGACTATTACACGATTAGAAGAAAGTATATAAAGATTAGAAGTAACAAAGTACTCCAATACAATAAAATATTAATTGGCTTACGAAAATACAACTGTCTTCAAATATATTATTGTACCATCTCAACATTACAAATATTACGCTAAATGCATGCTAGATGGCAGTAGTGAGCAATGCCTTCTCGTCGAGAAGTTCTCGATCTATTATACACGATGGCAATGTTACTAGTCAAGAAGGCTTTGTTGATTCAGTTTCATTTTTATTAAAATGCAACATTCCACTTCAATTATCCGAATCCCAGTAATCAACGTCACTTGACAGATGATTTTCAATAAATCTTAATATTAAGCAATCTCTGATACGTGACTATCCATAATATCATATAGCAGAAGCTATAACATAACCTAACTAATATACACAAGTGTTAGAAAAGTTTTAATTAACGACGATGACATAAAAAATAAACATGAATAATTTTAAAAGGAATAATTATTGACTGTACAATTTTCAAATTTGAATGTGGTTGGTGGTTCAATTGATGTTATATTGGACGTGTGCGTAACAGAAGTGGAACTCGTTGATTTAGGCCTACATGGTGTATTCAACTTATTCAGGATTTCCGAATGGTGCTCTTCATTTATTTGTAAATCGGATTTCAGAAGATGCATAGGTATGATCAGTGATTTTTATTAATTCTTGTTCTTGAATGCCAATGCGAGTCATATTTGAAACTGCTGTGCATCAACTGGAGTGGTTTGTAATTATATATATATATATATATATATATATATATATATATATATATATATATATATATATATTTTGACGTCCAGAGCAGCGCAGTTTCAAATGTTGGCAAACAAAGAAACAAATGCTAGGGACGCGATAAAATTAAACAAATGCTAAGGACGCGATAAAATTAAACAAATGCTAGGGACGCGATAAAATTGTGCGATAAGCAGCCATGATTGGTTGAAATACGTCCTTTCGTACCGTTTTATTGGTCAAAAGTAGTATGACGTAGTAAGAGTGTAATAGTCATCAGAAAACAATCATAAACCTAAGCAGTAAATTCATATCGTGGTCCCGCCGCTGAACGTCTTACCTGCCCTGTTACGACTTTTCCTTGCCGAGAGGGCAAGCGGGCAAGGCTTGATGACGACACAGTGCTCTGAGTTGGGAAACACTGGTTTAGACTAACAGGATAGATGAAAATCTGATTTGTGTCTTGTATTAAAATTATAATTGTTCTGATTAGTACTATATGTATATGTTCGTTTTTAACATAAAAAATCATGAGTAAAAGAGTGTTCTCCCAAGGTACGGTAAGGTCAACATTTCTAAATTTTGGAAAGTCTTTTTAGATGATGTCTTTTTATGCACAGCTGTCATTATCCTTAGGGGTTTACTTTGTAAAACAATCTATATCATCGATACTGAAATGTGTATTTCGGCGAAAATCTCTTAATCTATTTTTGCAGCACCAAAATAGATTCTATATAAAAAATAAACAAAAAAACTAAGCACGTTATCTCTTTACAGGTTACCCCAGTCACTTCTCCCTTTCGGTCAGTTATTTTAAAGTTTATATTGTGTTCTATTGGGAATCCTGTTTCATAGCTATATCGTCTAGGCAGGGTATCATGCCTTGGAGTAGCGCTACGGCATGAGCGTCGGTACGAATCTTCATTTGGTAAGACATTTTTAATGAAATTTTGGCCAATGTATGGAATCGATGACACCCAGCATCATAATAAAATTAGGGTGCTACAGTGAGTAGCGAAATTTGGTTTCGTATGTCAGCTATACTGTCTGAGGGGATCATTATGCTATCCACACGTTACCTATGTACCAGTTGGAAGATCATTTGCATGTGCCGAAACATGTGGATGTGAATACAGCAGTCGGTTGGTAGAACTTGACCCTCTATGGCAGCGGTGACCAAAGCGGGTGTCGTGATTACATCGTGTAATCACAGACATTCAAACGGGTAAGAGGACTTTCCTGTACATTGCTGTGTGTTTCATTCACGTACTGGAGGCAAGCAGTGGCGATATCATGTCGCTCTACAAGAAGTAAGACGTGGTTTCGTAAAGAATGAGAAGGAGAACTTTTTTGTTGTTCTGTCGGACAAAATGTAATATATTTACTTTGCTCAAGGGTTCAATTAGAAGTATATGGAAGCATTAATTGGCACGCTGAATAATGTATTATTATTATTATTATTATTATTATTATTATTATTATTATTATTATAATTGACCACTAAGTATGTGTTTCTATAATTCTTCTGTACGTGCATGAATATTGATATTTTTTAGATCTTGTCCCTAGAAGGATAAAATTATTAGGTTTTATCTCAATTTTAATTTTCTTAATCTTTAGATGAGGTAACTATTTATTCATTTAATAATAACAATATTGTAGAAAAGCCGATTCAATATTATGTGCCGACGAACTGTTAAACTCCAGGAATTGACACGTCTTAAATCATAACCAGGAAGAGAAAGATGAGATAGCCTAAATAAATGTAAGGCAGTCAGCTACCTAATGAGGTTTGAAATATCTCGTGCTCTAAAGCCTTTTAATAGAACAGAATTTCTCAAAAGAGTCATGATTAAAATAGCTTAACTAACTTGTCCATAAGAAGTTTTTGATTTTGAAAAACTACGAATTTCTCGACCAAGTATCGAGAGAAGAATTTAGAAAATTCCTGATTATATTCAAGAGGAAGATTATAAAAAGAAGCAAGAAAAATCGTATATTATTGACTGGCTCTTAATGACAGCAGTGACATTACTAATACAGCAAAGATTGAGATTTTTATCCGCGGGATTGATCAAGATGTTAGTATAGGAACCACCACTAATTGTAATTTTCATGCCAAGTACCTTTCCTCCGTCTCCTTGCTTCATAGGCTGTCTGTTGCATGTAACCACTACAGCTCGAGTTTTGGTCACCGCTGCTATATGGACTGTTGTGAAACGGATTTTTTTTACGTTATTTTCTTCTATAGGTACTCACTTATGTGTTCTAGAATTAGTTTAGATAAGTATTTATTTTAATTTAATATTTCCAAATTCAGTTTCTTCTTTAATACCTTTATTTGTTGAATGGTTATTCAGAGTGGTATGAAAGTCATTTTACACTATTAAAAATAAAATGCAAGAAGTATTCCTGTTCAAAAACTCGAAGGTGTTCGAATTATAACCCTTCGCCTCTCCAAGAGTTTCTGGTTTTCTCCCACACACTGAGCTTTCGGACAAGAACACTGAGCTCTATCTTCGTGTGTGTCAGAGCGTTCCACACAGACTCCAGCTGTGTATTAATGCAGAAGGATGACAATTTGAACACAAACGAAGTGAATTAATTTAAGGAACTATCACAGAAAATAAATTTAATGTAACCTAAAGTTTAAACAGTAGTGTCAGAGTTGTAAGCTCCGAAACCGGTTGTGGTGCTAGAGACGTCCAGTCGGAGCGTGAACTTGCTTATGTCTGTGGAAGCACCGGAGCACGCAACGAGTTATAGTGGAGCGCTCCGCTCCGTTTAGGCTCTGTCTGACAACGCTGGTTTCAAGTGACCTTTTGCGCCATCCATGATAGTTAACATCTAGTAAGAAGTCTCAACAGTTTCATATCCGCCATATTCGTGCATCTTTCTTTTTGAGTTGTTAATGTCAATGTATCAGAACCGTACAATAGAGTAGGGAACGCTGTGGCATTGTAAAATTTTAAAACTCCCCTCGTTCCTCCTTTATCTTGATTTTCTGATAATATAATTATATTCCTGATGTAATTTCTTCTGAAAGATTAAATTAATTACCGATATCTTCAATATTTAGCAGAGATGTATTTATTACGTTTAGATCGTAGCTATGAATTTTAAGTTACGAAGTCTTCCTTTTTTATTTTTGTGCATTTGTTTGCTTGTTTGTTTGTTTCTCTCTTTCGAGGTTTCTATTCCATTACATCACACATTATATACAGGTAGGTACACAGCATAGGTCATGTGGTCAGCACCACACAAGGCTACTGACGAGACAATGCGGGATAACCCACGACAGGGGACATTCAGTCCCTTAGATGGGAGTTAGGTCTTTTCCGTTATCCACGCTGGGAATCGAACTACTGACCACTTATAGCCATGGAAAGCGTGTACACTATTCACAAAGTCAAGAGGGCGGACTTTTTAAGTAAATTCCAAGGTACTCAATATTTTTTATCTCAGTTCTTGGACAAATTGTAGAAATCCACATTCCAATATAGTATAATAACTAGGGGGCGTATTTTTATGTAATGCATGCATTTATGACCTGAAAACCATGAAAATATGACCAATAGAATTGAAAGTATGACTTTATAAGACATAACCAAACACAAATTTCACATACACTACCTTATTGTAAGTAGGCTTATTATAATTATTTATACAAGAAGGTGATAGGAGTGGTAAGCACAATAAGCCTCAGGCTGCAGTGTAAAGGCTGGTTCACAATAAACCAGGAACGGAAACGAGAAAGGAAATAATGTTAAAATAAATGCATTTAAATAGAGGATTCAGAATAGTTAATTGTGAATGCTCACATTTAAATTATTTTTAATTTAATTTTAACAATTTTCCATTCTCGTTCTCGTTGCCGTTTCCGTTCCCGGTTTATTGTGGACCAGCCTTAAGCCTTCTGGTTCCTCCTTCGTACAAGACAAAAAAAAACTTTTAATTTTCACCAGGATACTTGGATTCAGGTTTAAAGTAGTTTAAAACATGAAATAACAGCAAAGAAAAAAATATGACGTGTCATAAAAATCACCCCTCTAATAATAAAACCTATGGGCCGTATTTATAGACATTTTTAGCGCAGGCTTCCGGTGGATGATCAGCGTTTTTCGTATTCATAAACCAGTGTTAGCGATAGGATATGATTTGAATTATGTACTAGTAACCAGTGGATAGCCGGAGCTAGCTTAGTACGCTCGTAGCGCGTGCTGCGAAATGTCTATGAATAGACTAAATGAATGATTAAAACAAAACCGGGAAATTCCGAGAAGGCGCTTCTCGACAACTGAGATGGGTTTATTTGTTTTATTGATTGCCACTCTGTCCACAATTAGTGGAATTCCAAATAGCTGTCGGTCCAGTAGTAAAACCACTGCATCCATTTTTTTTACAGCGTAATGAGTTTAAAACCAAAAAAATATTCTTTTACTCTCAATAAATAGTCTATTACAGGCGGTAACTATAGAATTGAATTGAAAGAGGAGAAGTGAGAGGAGATATTTAAAAGGTACGCAAAACGCCTCCTCGCAAAGGATTACGGGCTAAAAGAAACTGAATATGTGAGCTCCAAGCCTGTTGGCCACTTGTCTCACTCCGGATTACGCTACTCCACTGAAGGAGCTCTAGAAAATTTTGAAGGGGGAAAGGCGAAAATAGACGTAATCTCTTAGGTACCACATACGCGAGGGGAGGGAAATGTAATCAAACTGATCACAGGACAGGACGAAGAAGAAATGGCGGAAGGTGTAAGTGTGCACATTGAAATAACTGTACAATTGAAATGTTTATAGCTTACAGTATATAGGAACTTTTTGATGACAGCAAACATTGCGGCCGATTGTGCTAGGCTGTGCAGCCCCCGAATATAAGGGCCTAAATTAAAGTATTATTACGCAACAGTATCCCGCGGTGGCGTCGTGGTCTGAGCAATCCTGCCTCAAACTCGCGTTGCGGAATGCACTCTGATTCGAGTTCTCATGGGGGAAGAAATTTTCTCATGAAATTTCGGCCTGTGTATTGGATCGGTGTCCACCCAGCATCGTGATGAAATTTGGGGAGCTACGGTAGGTAGCGAAATCCAGTTACAACAACCAGCCATAACGGCTGGGGAGATCATCATGCTAACCACACAATATCTCCGTTCTGGTTGGATGATCGTTCACTCTGCGGAAGTATGTGGATGTGAGGCCAGCAGTCGGCTCTGCCTTTTAATAATAATAATAATAATAATAATAATAATAATAATAATAATATAATAATCCGTGGCGCTACAGCCCTTGAGGGCCTAGACCGATCAGCCGGCTGCTGGCCTCACACCCACATGCCGAAGCAGAGGTGGACGATCATCCAACCAGAATGGAGGTATCGTGTGGTTAGCACATTATAGCTGGTATTCGCAACCAGATTTTGCTACCTATCGTAGCTCCCCAAGTGCATCACGATGCTGGGTGGGCACCGGTCCCATACACTGGCCGAAATTTCACGAGAAAATTTCTTCCCCCATGAGGACTCGAACCAGCGCGCATTCGGTAACGTGAGTCCTAGGCAGGATGCCTTAGACCGCGACGCCACGGCGCGGGACAATAATAATAATAATAATAATAATAATAATAATAATAATAATAATAATAATGTTTTATTTTCGCTGGCAGAGTAAGGTCATAAGGCCTTCTCTTCCACTCAACCAGCCTTAATCAATATAATACATATTTCAATTACGAATATTTACACTACACTTAAAGGTTCTCCAGCAATATTTTTCAGTGAAGTTAACGACTAGTAGACTACATATTTATTTAAATTTAGATAAACTTATAAGTTAAAGTAGTAACTTAATTTATGAGCTGATTTAATTCAATCAATTATAATAAATTTGAGATTTGAGATAGCTAGTAAAATGATGAAAATTAATTTAATATAAGCTTACTAGAACTATGTTCCAGGGAGAAAAAAATATATATATATAATCTAAAATATATTTCAATAATGAGAATATTAATGTAATTGCCATTAGAGGTTTTGTAAATCTATTTAGAGAAATTAATGATAATAATAAGAGTGGACAGATGTTAGTTTCATTATATGTAATAAATATTAATCAGCAGTTAATTTGTTAAGTAAGAATTTATGTAATTTTGACCTAAATGAAGTTATTGTCCAACAACCCCTTACAACACTCGGTTGGGCTGTTGTTCCGCGGAATTATTTTTTATGCACTACTAGTAATAATAATTTTAATAATTTGATATTACATCAGTCCGCGATATGTAAGTGGGACGGAAAGTTACAGTTCCAGCGTTTCATAATGGAAAAGACATTAAAGATTTACAACGTCCTTGCATAGCCTGAAGTTGTCGAATCCAGCTCCTTTGCCGACTGATCCCGAGATGCGCGCTCTGCCTTGGGGTCTATTTGCGCTTGGATAGGTTATCTGGTCGGGTTTATTCCTACGTTTTCCCAATTTGTAATGGAAATGTCAGATAATCCTACGGCAATTTCTCGGCTTCATCTCGCTAAATATCTCTTTATCATCAATACCATCGACGCTAAATAACTTAGTAGTTGATACAGCGTAATTAAATAACAGTACAAAATCATGCATCGTATTGTAACTTGCCATTCGCATTACAGCATTTGGAATAGACTCTGTAATAAAAAATATTGTACCTTTCCTATGAAATGATAGTCAAAAACACAAGTAGAAATAAAAAATGGAGAGAGTGTGTTTATTTTAGGAAATGCTTGAGGAATTAATATAGTCCACCGCTGTGGAGTAACGGTTAACATTTCTGACCGCGAAACGAGCGAGTCAGGGTTCAAATCCTGGTTGAAGTTTTCCCGCGGTTTTCACTCAACCCGAAAGAGCAATTGCTGGGTAACTTTCGGCGTTGGACCCTGGACTCATGTCTCTGGCATTATTACCTTCATCTCACTCAGATAATTGATATAGCGTCGTAAAATAATCAATTAAAAACCACATTATATTTGTAAATGGGTATTACGAACTCATCTTAAAGAACGGTATTAACTTTCCTAATGATCTGTGCTTGTTGTCTTCACATGAGCCATTCCTTATAGTGCTCATCCACCCCTAATATGCCTACATTTTTTTCTCATTAACAAGTTGCGTTCCGGTGTTTTACATTATTTGTCAGTCAAAATTTTATACATACCCTTAGAAATGCATTCAGTAGAAAAGTGACTAATTCAACTTTACAATAAAGTACCTACAATAAAACTTTAGGGATGTACCATGAAAGTAACAGCTCATATGAGTCTACAGGATACGCTCAGCTGGTACTCTCTAGTGGTGGTTTGCCTGCGTTGGCCCTCAGTTCAAGCTTGCTGAGTTAGTAAGGATCTGATATTGACTTCGTGTACTTCACAAGAGAGCTTTACTTCACGATTTTAATACGCGTAAGTGCATTAATACTATTTCAGATAATTAAGAAAAAGATACGTAGATAATTCAAAATTTTGAGCTGATCTTCGATATTGCCACAAGCTACACACGGGACTGACGTCTGAATTAAGTTTTTTTTTTATGAGTTAGATGGGTCAAATGAGTGAATAGCGAAGTGATATTAATTTTGTTTCTATTTTTCTGAGTCACTGAGAAATAGGTGTACCGATTTGGATAAGTTAAGTTAAAAATTGTGCATATCTCTTGTCTGCAAATCTTCTGTCGCCAAATTCTACAATTTTCAAGCTCTCAATTCTCTTATTTTCAGTTATGAATATCTGTGGAGTAACGACTAGCGCGTCTGGCCGCGAAACAAAGTGGCTCGGGTTCGATTCCCAGTTGGAGCAAGTTACATGGTTGAGGTTTTTTCCGGGTTTTTCCTTAACCCAATATAAGCAAATGCTGGGTAACTGTCGGTGCTGGATTCCGGACTCATTTTACCGCCATTATTACCTTCATTTAATTTAGTCTAAATAACCTGAGATGTTGATGCAGCGTCGTAAAACAACCTACTAAAGGAAAGAATATCTCGTCTTATATAGATTTCGACAATGTAACCGCTTTCATAACAAAGAAACTGACAAAATATCAACAATAAAATATTGTTACCATATAATCATAACCATAATGCTTCTGTAAAAAAACAAATAAAATACCACAAAAAATATGCTTTTCAGATGGTATTAAAAACTATAGTGTCGTTTAAAATGTTTCCGAAGACTTTATATTAGCAAGAATAATTCTACGTGAAACTATTCCTTTATACATGCAAGGTTTGACATATTGTCAGAGCTTTTTTGTCCAGAATCTGTCATTCAATTTTATTTGCAGTTACGCGTTTATTTTGAAACGCTATACAGGGTGTAAGGGATATGTGCCATTATTTTAACTGATGATTGTTCGTCATAAGGAAGAAAAAAGTCCTTAGAATTTTTTATAATTTCAATACTTCACTAGTTACTAAAGTTTACAGTATTAGAAGTTTCGCAACATTGCTGGATAGGGAGAAGTGAGTTTATAAGTAGGCCTACACAGTACAGCTCAAGCGGGTACAGACATACCGGTACAGATGCTCTGTTCTAATACAGGAGCGGACCATGATAATACTCGCTTTTTACATAAAACGAGCAGCAAATACAAACTTTCAATCTAATTAATAGAACATTATGGTAAATTTACATTTTATATAATATTGTTCCATTTTTATTGTGTATTTAAAAAATAAACTAACGGCTTTTTGCACAAAATCACACTAAATTTTTACAAATGCAAAATTTTAATCCCTCCTGCTTTCGTAAAGGATTATAATTTTTAAACAAATTTCTGGTTGTGCGATTCTCGAAACTGAGTAAGGGACTCCTAGTTTCTAAAAATCGTTGAGAAACCGCTACAAACGTTCGCCGATTAGGGAACCTTCTTTGAGGAAAACGTTAACAGTACATCCTTCTAGTCTCACTTGAATTACGACGACTCTCTCCATAAATTAATAACATATATTTCTAAACTGTAAATGACATTGTAAGTTGTTTATCGAATACCCTGTACTGAACTGCCATCCGCTCGGCAGTGTACCTATGGACAGGGAGCTTGAACTCCGCTGTCTCGTACTTACGTCTGTGCAGAGTACTGCCTGCTGAACACGTTACCACGTCTCTCACGCCAGAATATTAACAAATTTAAGCATGAATTTCTGTTTAATTTCACGAAAACTTAATATAATACACAAGTATATATTTAAACTAATATCAGCTCTTTGCTAGATATACCTACTGATGTAATTGTTATCATAATTTTACTAACGATATAAGCAGTATAACTCAAAATGAGAAAAATATTTTTTTCTCGGAAAACTAACAAGTTTTGACCCTATGTTGTATGGACATTTTTTGATCCTGTAGACCGTCCCCGACGACTGAAAAGGACGACACTTATACCCCTTACACCTTGTATAATACAGTATGTGAGTTACATTTCACCACTCAAATTATTTCCATTCCTGTGATTATAAATTAAACTACTTGAACTAAATGCTTAAGAATTGTATTGTCATGTCTTTTTTTGTTAATTGATTTCCGTAATAATTTATTAGACCCGTAGAAAATCGCGTAAAAATTAGTTTTTTTACGTCGCCAATTCTGCTCGTTTATTAGTTTTAAAGTTCTATAGCAGACATTTCCAACTTCTGACTTTGTGATGTCCTACGTCTCGGGTCTCGAGCTTCTGGAGAGGGGAACATATGTAAAAGAACAATGTAGGGGGAGTCTGAATGGAAGGGTTGGCGATGTTTAAATAGCCGAGACACATTACCCTCCCTCACGTGCTCTTCCAGCTTTGCAACGAAAGGGAAAGCGGGCTCTGTTCCGACGTTACAGGTTGGCCAGTTAGAAATTACTGTTCTACAGCAAGCAGCAATGTTTTCATGTTCACTGATCACGCGTTTCCAGATTTGAGGGGGATGGCGGCCTAACAAAGTACTCTTAGACAAAAAAAAAAAACCCCGAGCTCCAGATTCTATATCAGATTCGGAAGACTTCGGGTGCATTCGTCAGAGCATGATACACACGCGGACGAATTTCTCCGTCGTAAATGTTTCGAACACTCCACTGCCACCACTATGATTTTTATATAACATGCTTCTTAAAGAGTCATCGTCTCTCTCGCATAGCGTAGTTGGTAGCATTGTGGTCTTGTATCCGAAAGGTTTCCATTTCGAATCTCGGTCTATACGTTGTTTTTTCATTCTCATTTTTTACTTCTTGTATACTGATAATAACCAGTATTGTGAAATATTTAACAGAAAGTTAATATTTACAAAGGGCAATCCTTTCCCTTGTATCTTGTATTTAAAGAGACTAAACGAAATCTTCTCGGATAGAAATAAACAAAAATAAACCTTGAGTAAAAGAAATCTTTCTCGGATAGGAATAAACAAACATCATCCTTTTCTTTATATTAAACAAAATAAAGAAATACATCTCGGAGACCAATAACCAAAAATCAAAATAGACAAGAAATTCAATACCGGATATGTAATCCCTCCGCATCTATAACCGCCTGCATCCTACGGGGTACACGACCTTGAATCACCTACACAAGAAGCTAGGCTGTTACCATGGAGCTATTACAAAGCAGATATGTAACGGCACTATTTACGAGTGTAGCCAATATCTAGAACACATTGGTTTTGTCTTTAACATTATTCATCTCGTTCTTGCAATGCTATTATTATTATTATTATTATTATTATTATTATTATTATTATTATATTGTGTTTGTAATACTATGATTATTATTATTATTATTATTATTATTATTATTATTATTATAATATTGTGTTTGTAATACTATGATTATTATTATTATTATTATTATTATTATTATTATTATTATTATTATTATGGTTGTTGCACTACTACTACTACTACTACTACTACTACTACTACTACAAAAAATTATAGTAACTGATCAATACTCCTTATGGAGAAGGGAGAAGATCCAAGAACTGAGCATCTATTTTAATTCAAGGGTAATTAGGAAGAAGTCTCCGATATTACTGAATGTTTTTGTTTAATTTTTTAACTAATTCAAACTCCTATGCACGTTAATAAATGTATAATTTGTTTCTAGCTAGATAAAAAATAAAACGAAACAAATACATATACTTATACGAAGGGGGATACGAACCCGGTTTTCTGCGTGTGAAGTCCGTTTTACCACGGAGCTATTACACACACACACACACACACACACACACACACACACACACACACACACACACACACACACACACACACACACACACACACACACAGTTCAAATCGTTGTTTGCCGGTATAAGAGTATGTGCTTGGATCTCGCTGGTTTCGTCCTTACTACTCTGATTTTAGTCTTGCGTATCAGGCGCACATCCGAACGGAACTTAGACAAATTTACGCTTCAAGAGTCCGGTCATTCTTTTTGTCTAAGAGTGTACAATCAAATAAATTTTCAGTAATGTTTGTATTTGTGTCCGATCTTCTGTTGTATTACAGCTTCATCTCGTTATGAAGTATTATTTTTGTTTTTCAGGGTCTTCAATAAACTGTGACAATAAATTGCTGATGAAGATGGTCCGATATTCTTTTGCTGGTGTTCTGTTAGTATCCGTGGTCTTGGTAAGTTCTCGAGTTACATAGAAATTTTGCAGAATATTATCAGAATGAAGATTTAATTTGAATATAAGGAGAGAATTAATATTAAGTTATTCATTTTTGTAAAATTAATAACATTCCCCATTAGACCCATCTCGAGATGTCTACAAACGTAACTAGATTTTCATCGTCGTCGAATCCGGCGTCAATTAGGATACTTATGAAATATTTCTTCGGAAACATTAATATGTCTTTCCGTTTATGCAATCCTCTATAATTAATTTTCTTACTTCATCATTTAGTGGGTACCGGTGTGGTTCAGTCGGTTAAGGCGCTTACCTGCTGGTCTGAAGTTGTGCTCGGGCGTGGGTTCGATCCCCGCTTGGGCCGATCACCTGGTTGGGATTTTTAAGAGGTTTTCCCCAACCGTAAGGTGAATGCCAGGTAATCTATGGCGATTCCTCGGCCTCATCTCGCCAAATGCCATATCACTATCACCAATCTCATCGACGTTAAATAACATAGTTGATACAGCGTCGTTAAATGACCAACTAAAAAACTTAATTTAGTCCACACCTGTGGAGTAACGGTTAGCGCATCTGATAAAATCTGTTATAAAAGATTTTATGCGATGTAATATACTCCAAATCCTATCTTTTTCAAAGATCTTTGATAAAATATTTTATCATATTCTTTTTCAATGAAGTTTGATAGTATAATAGCAGCCATAGGCAAGGATTGCTTGGGAAACTTTATTACCACAATTATTCTATAATTTGTTCATGAATAATATCCATATTCTAAAAAATTGCATTTTTTTTTCATATAATACATCTTACAAAATGTACAAAGAGAATGGTAAAACAGTAATGACAGGTCGTACTGATATGTCGTCGGAAAAAATATAATATATACACATACAAAAGTAAAATATAATGAAGAGCAGTCATCTTTGCTATGTGGTACATGCAATTTTAACGTTGTGTAGGTGCACTACTTAATTACGAAGACATGTATGCTTGCTCATTTCCAGTTAAATATTCTGTTATATACTAAACACAAATAGACCACGTGCTATGTTAATTTCATGTTTTTTGAGTACGTCCGTTAGTATGTCTAAAGAGAGGTCCAGAAATGTCAAACGTGGGCCTGGTATAAAATTACCATCATTATAATTTCTAATAATGTTACGTTCAACCTAAAACTCGTAAATTTAGAACACACTATGTTAGACATTAGGAAGATTTCCTTTTCTGTCGAAACGTATTTCATTCTGATTTGATAAACAAATTCATTATAATTTTTTGTGTTATAAACAAGGGCTCTTTGTTTACAGGTTTTAATTTTCGGATTCACAGCTCAAGATGAAACATCAGGTATGTTGTATAACTATGTCGAGACTATAAAATTAGGTAACTCATTTTATTCAGAAATTTCTCCATGGGTTTTCTCAATATAAAGGTACAAATATACAGACATAATTTTTTTTCACTTCTGCATAATATTCTATTAAAACAATTATCATTTAAATTTATCAAAAGTTCTCTAACTCCGCCCATCTACATCCTGACTGATCTGCCTCTCCTCATTCTTCCTTTGACATCCAGCTTACCATCTGTTTAGTTGTCCATATGCATGATGTAATCTACACCATCTTAGTTTTTTAGTTCCTATAAACCTGCAATATTTCTCTTAAAGAAAATTTTCTTTCAGAGTCCTCATTCTTCACTGTATTTTCTTGATAACCTTCTTGCTCGCCTCAAATAATTCACTTCTGTAATTAATAAGTTTTTCTTTCTTGTGTATATTTTGTCTGTTTCGACACTCCATATCTGTATAGGCCTACTTTTAACAATTGAATTATGTTAATTTTGTTTCCGTAAAATGTTCTTGCTCTGAAAAATTAATCATTAGTTTTACCCTTGTTTTACTAATTCGTTTTTCTGGTTTCAAAACCAGAGAAGAATTTTATTGAAGATAGAATCCACATAATAACATTGAAACTATGCAGTTGTAAAATTAACAATTAATATGTAGTGTGTTGCTGCTGCTGCTATATCTGTTTTCTTTCTTTTTTTTTTTTTCTTGTATTAGCACGATGAGAGCTCTATAGTGTTCTTTTGACCCAGTTGACCCTCTATAGGGCTTTAATTTAATTTGTATTATTTTCATCAGTGTTTGTATTTCTTTTTTGTATTTATATGTGCTATCTGGTAGGATGGAAGAGAAGGCCTTATGGCCTTAATCCTGTCAGATTAAATAAATAATAAATAAAATTAATCATAATTTCATTTCCATTGATATGATGTTCTGAATGGTCTGTTCCTAAATACTGGTACTGTATTTTTATTTATATAATTTATTTTAAGCCCCATTGTTATTATTCTTGTAGGCCTAGTCAATATTTAATATTCTTTTTCAATGTTAGCTTTCTCTTAATGGACAAATAGCAATAAGTAGTTAGTCTTTATGAACTTCTGCACAAGAATAATACTACTTAGGTGCTAATTAGAATGTTTTATTTTGATACAGGTAACCCGAAAAAGGAATCCCAATTAATGAAGCCTCCCGATAACGCCTGTGGTGCTGGAAAGATTTTCTGCGAAGAGGTTGAAAATTACCCCGAGTAAGTAACTGTGTCAGAACTCGAAACTAGAATAAAACTGTTCACACTGCAAGTCGACATCAATTCCATTGATCTTCTTTCTTAATGTTCTTGAAACTCTACTACTTGTGTAGATATATATTTATACCCTCTCTCCTGCTTTGTTAGCAAGAGATCTGTGGTTCTAGCAGTGTTGTCAGGTTTGGTAAAGGAATTTATCCTTCAGATATCTAACACTTTCCCGATTTTGAGAAAAATTTCCCACAGTAATATATATGAAAACTTTTATTGCTACTTTTAACTATTTTTTTTTTTCGAAATCAGAATTCTGAACAAAATAACTTCATATGCCTAAACGTGTAGGCTTAATGTTTCATCGCTGTAATAATAATAATGATAATTCATTTCATTCACCATTAAATATGTAACAAAAGAAGAAATTTCTTAAAGGTAATGACTTAACATAGCATGAACATTAGAATAATTATGAACAGTATAAATGAACAGTATAATAATTATTTCTCTTTTAAAACATTTTTCACAAGACATAAAATTGACCTCGGTACAATTTTTAATTCTTCAGACAATTTAACGTAAATTTTCACATCTATGGAAATATGACTTTTTAAATATTTCGATAAGTGACGTGGAGAAATTAAAGTTTCGTAGTTTCCTTGTGTAGTCTTGATAAAGTTAGTAGAAATATTATTATATTCTACTAGGTATGAGAGTCTCCATTTATTTAGAGACGGTTTACTATGTAATATTTTAAATTTGTATTGCTGAATTCTGTATTATAAAAATAATCGCATTCCATAACCATCTTGCAAATAATTGTTACTGACTTATACACTGATCTACCAAAGCATATTGAAGAGCAAATTAGAAAACAAACTTTTATATTACTTCTTATTAATATTTAAAAAAATGTGAAATAATGGTAGGCATGAGCTTAGAAATTCAATAGAAATTTCCCGTTTTTCGATAAAAATTCTGTTTTCTCTCTAAGAATATGAATTTCCCGTTTTCCGGGAAATTTCAAACCACCTGACAACACTGAATATGAGAGGCATTGTAGAGCAGAAACAGATATAGCCTCAAAGATGACCCGCGCTTGTCAAAATGTGAAAAATATTGTCGCTAGTCTTTAGTCAAATTCTTGACGAATCAAAATAAAATAAAGCACGGAAAACAAGACTTGATCCTGCTAACGTGATGGTGTGCACTTCCGAATATTTCAACCAAGAAGGCATAGTTATGCCAATCTGCAGATAGGATACACAATTAGATTCTGATTACCTAACAGTGGTCAGTTTCTTTGGTGTTCTCACAAGAGATCGTGGTCATAAAAATAGCCATGTTTAATTAAAACGCTGAACAACGAATATTCATTGTGAATATCTATTAGAGCCAAACGTAAACCGTAAAATGTTAGAACAAGTTTACGGCTACATTTTTTCGGAAACTACCCAACCGTCTTAAGCCTGGGCTCTAAATAGTAATTATATTCTTGAATTGTTTTAGAAATGGTGTGAAACGAGCTCAGTTATAAACAATAAAAAAAAAAATGCAAAGGAAAACCCTCGCAAAATCTTGACGATATACGAAGTCAAAACTTCAAGACTGTTAGCGCAGGAATTATGTCGCACCGATCTATTACACGAAGACTCAAAATGCTGAAGTTATATTCGTATAAAGCGTTGCATGCCGTCCGCCAGATAAGTGTGACTAGTGGTGAGTGAGCACTTTACTAGCCTGGTCAAGTCTTGTTTGCTGCGCTCTGAAGAAAACACTAATTGAGCAAAAGATGGAATAACTGAGGAATTACGAAGCTTCATAAAAAAGCTCTCATTTTATTTGAAGGTATCTGCAATGGCATGGTGATTTGGAAGCTTTGCTATATTCTTTAAATATCTATAGAGTTTTTATGTTATTAGTCATAAATGTTCTCTCCTGTAATTTAGTCTGTTACAATAGGTTATTATATTGTATTGTATTTATTAACATTCCATGGTATTCATACATGCTTACAGCTTGAATATGGAACAAGTCAAAAAACTTAATACTATTATAAAATCTTAATTTATAGTCACAGTCTAGATGAAATATATATAGACGAGATGTTATAGTATCAATTTCATGAAGTGTTACTGAATGTCATGAATTCACCTACAGAATAGAAGGCGTGAGAAATTGGGTACTTCTGTAATTTGGCCCTAAATAATTTTATGTTTTGAGTTTGTTCTTATATTGATAATTATAACTTAAAATATTTCCTTTTGACTGATGATTCTGCCCTTTTACATGAATATGGTTCTTCTTTCAGAGCGAGAATAAGAGAAATTCTGAACAGGGACAAAGGCAAATACGCTGACCTGTTTGGAGAGGAAACAAAATGGGTGAGTTGTAATGTATTTGTACACACGTGTACATATTTGCACAAATTCACTCGTCAATACAGGGTGAATTGTAAGCAATATTATTAATTTCGGGAGATTATTTCCTTTTAGATATTTCAAAATTGAATAAAATTTTACTCGTTCCTTTCTTTTCGAGATACAAATTGTTTTATATGAAACATTTCAAAGCATGTTTTGGGAAAGCCATTGATTTAATTTCTAAAATGCGCAGTCTATTTAAGAGAGCTGTATATTATGATAATAAATGATTGAAAGATGATGTTTTGTTCTTCAAATGTGCAGAAATTTGATCCGAACAAATGTAACTTTTTCGTTCCGCAATCAAATTTTGCAATTATTAATTTCAATGTTCCACGTAATATGTACAATAAACCTCCCTAATATAGACATCCACCTTTCAATAAGAAAATTTTATCAATCTAACCAAATATTCAAGGTGGAGGGAAGTGGATATATTAAACTGTAGCATCCAATGAAAAGAAAGATTACACATTAACTGAATAACCTAATGAAAGAGGAGTATCAGTTAAGCAACAAATTGACTAACTTCGTCTATTAAAAATTACTGTACTAAGAAATTCACAAACATTTTAATTTACTTGCCCAGTTAAGTTCTATCCAGGATATTATTCATAAGAAGTGTTAATTTTCATTTAAATTTGCTTGTACATTTAATTTTCTGAATTTAATTTTTCAGAGCCGTATTCCGGGCCGAATGACTGACTTCGGAATACAACTTTGTGCTGGAGAGGTAAGTAGCCGAATGTTTTTATAGCTTATTTAAAAGAAATTTGAAGTTAATACTGTTATATTTTCCAAAATATGGAATACTTGTAGATCCATGGAACCAGAAAACCTGCACACAATGAAAGATCGATTTTTATGCTGGGCCTAAGATTTTAACTTTATACATTTTCTATTTTCTTTTAATATATACTCTGTTGCTGATAAAATTTCATACTACACACTTCTAAAAAGACTTAACTTCAGATACAAGTTACAGTACATAAAACTAAGACTTTACTGGACGCATTATTGAAGTTTTACTGTAAAAATCGTGCCTAAAACTTAAATTTCATTCTTCTGTTTAAAGGAGCGATTATATTTCCCGAAAGTTGGAGTGAATGACGAGGAAGACAAACATTACATTGTGAATATTGGTGAAGAATTCAAACAGGGTATTCAACTTGAGATTTGTCGGTAAGTAATATTTGTGTATGGAATTCTTAAACGCTTAATGTTATCAGTAGTGAAAGAAATGTATGCAGCGGTAGAAATAGTGACGGGATTCCGTGACTTCGAGCGTGTATCGTATTTAAGACAATACGGAACAAAACACTGACAGATCTCCTTCGAGGGTTTGTAACACTGCTATGGGCTTCACGGATCTGCAATGCTTGGACGTTGCATGCATTGCAGCCGGATTTTTCAAATTTTAATAATAATAATAATAATAATAATAATAATAATAATAATAATAATAATAATAATAATAATAATAATAATAATAATAATAATAATAATTAAAAAAATAATAAAATAATAATAATAATAATAATAATAATAATAATAATAATAATAATAATAATAATAATTAAAAAAATAATAAAATAATAATAATAATAATAATAATTAAAAAAATAATATAATAATAATAATAATAATAATTAAAAAAATAATATAATAATAATAATAATAATAATAATTAAAAAAAATAATAAAATAATAATAATAATATTATAATAATGAATAATAAAAATAATAGCAATAATAATGCTTCAATTTTTTGTCTTTGTCGGAAGTTCACGTTAAAAATACTTTTCATAGTGTCGACTTTTTTTTTTAAGTGGTAAGATCCTTAAATTTTATTCGCCCCGCCACCACAATCGTGGCCCATAGATGTTGCTAGTGGCGAGAATCGTAGATTGCTTAATTCATCAGAGACTGTCCAGAGTGCATCACAGGCACATTGCACTCGTAATGAATGTTGGAGAACTTTTGGATATAACAAGGGACCTTGAGTATCCGGAGTGTTACCTGGATCCTGGGATTCCCCAACAAGTTATAAATTCAGGCTAGGCCTAAATATAGCCGGCATTATGGATTATGAGCTCAGCGCGCAATTATTGAGTAATGTAGAGACAGTTATTTAAGTAAGAGATTCTGCAGCTGTTTGCACGTACTTTACTATACTATTATACCATTATGGTTATGATATTACATTGTATGTGCATGAAACTGTAATTAAAATGGTAGGATAAAATTGAAATGATTTTAGTCCATGGAACAATATTAAACGAAACTAAACATTATCTTTGTTGACGACAAAGTTATAATACAGGATTCTCTGAATAGACTAAAAAAAAGCTGCTTAGCTTCTACAAAATTAACAAGACCATACAACTTCACAATTTGTACAGAAAGAAACTAAATTAAGACTTTCGAGGAAAAAAAAACTTTAAATAAAGATTAAAATTGTAATACTTGAAAAGAATAAGCTGCTTTAAAATTATTTAGACTGAAATATCATTGAAAAATAATACTTTAATAGTAAATTACAAAAATTGCAATATAGATGTTGTACTTTGAAATAACAATAGGACTTAAAACAAAACCATACACAAAATTGAAATTATACGAAAACAATGCCATTACATTGTCTACTATGTAAGCCTATAGGAGCGGAAGCTATTACATTTAATAGAAATTCTAATTTTGGGATGTGTGGTATGCTGTAACACTTCCGATAACAATCGAATTGTTGAAGTAAGAGAAGAAAGTGAACTTTCAAAACGAGTATATGGTGGATGAAGTCTGTTTTGGAAGTCTTGTAGATATAGATATAGATAGTTCCAGATTTTGCACGTTTTGCCATCTTCTAGTGCACTCGTATGCGTTGCAACAAACTAATATTTTTCACTTTAGTATTGACGCAACAAAGTTCATTTGGAATTTCTTTCCGCGTGTAATTTTTTTCACAATATTACTTGCAAGTGCTGTACTGCAAAAAATTCATGCTTTCATAATCGCTTATTAATCACAAGTTTAATTCGCTTCTGAATCCAACCTTGTCAGAAATTATTCGGAGTGCAAAGAGTTAACTAGGCTACTTCTGCTATTTTAAAGACTTGCAAGTCTTCACAAAAATTTATTTGATGTGTCAACTCATTCTAAGCCAGAAGAGTTCATGGCTTACATTACTTATGCATCTTACATCACTGTTTGTAATCCCGTTCACTTTAGCCTACTACTTCGGGTTAAGAAGAGTCTCATTACAGTGCGCGAATAACCTGGACTCACTTTGATTGACTTGCGATTACCAAGTAAATACGAATTAAATTTGCTGATCGTAAGATAGTCTTCATATTCGTATATGACGCTTCCCTCAAGCGGAAGCTCAGCGGAATTTTCTGCAACACGCTTCACGAAATCGGCCGCCGTTTCTGCGGTTGTAACTTTAGTTTCTAAAAACTTGTTTAGCGGGGAAAATGTTCTTAAAATTCTACAAAAAAACCTATAAAACTATACATCCTAACATGTAACAAAAGATGATTAAAGTATCATTCTTCTGCTTCAACACATCTTTGACATCTCCGAAAATTGTTCTGAAATACGAGTAAATGCTAGACTAATGGCTTCATGCGAAATATTCGAAATGACTTGTCGAATTATTTTTTTAAGCTTTTTGAATAGGTTAAACTAGAAAACTTCGCTGCTGTATGATAAACCTATGAATTAGTATTCTCAAAATATTAAAAGAAATGAGTGTTAGGTTGAAATTCTTTTAAAGGAATTTGTTTTGAAGAATAAAGCACACAATTTCTAAAATATGTGTATACAGGGTACAGGTAAGATTTTTAGTTCTCTGAAAATTTTTATCCTTTCAGTCCGAGTAGGAAATTGTTTAATGATTTTAAGTATTCCTTTCTGCAATTTGAGGATTTGTCACTTTCGGTGAAGATTCCCAATTAATAATGCCATATGATAATGTTGAATGAACATATCTAAAATAGATTGATATTGAAAGTTCCTGGGTGAGATCTTCGCAAGGACTCGAAAAGCATAACATAAGCGACTCACCTTTTCAGTTAGATGTTGTATATGCTTGTCCCATGTTAGACTGGAATCTACCCATTTACCTAAAAATATATCCAAACAAGACAAAGTAGCCTATCATTGGCATGTTTGGGTGGTAACACTGTTAGCAATAGCTGAAAAAGTTTCAATAAAACCGATATCAAAAATGCTGCTAATGCAACCCTGATAACCTGTTCACACGTCACTACATGAAAAAGTAGCGAGCAGTTGTTTCGACAGTCGCTACTTTTCAGGTTGCACCGTTGTTCACACGTCGCAGTTAAGAGAATTGTGCAGTATTTTGTACTGCAGCGCTGCAAATGTAGCGACGTGTGACAGTACCTTTTTTGTCTGACAGTAGCTAGAAATAAGACGGAGAGTGCAAGAAATTCATGTCATTCAAATAAAGAAATTCACCATCTAAATTGAAAACGTGGACGTTAAAGAAATCTTGAATTATCAGCAAAACTAAGCGATTAAAAATTTTTAGAGAAAATCTGGTTCCAAATAAAATCTTCCATCCTTCAGAGTAAACATTAATTTACTTTCACAAAGTGTATGAATTGTGTATATACTTTACGATGTAGTAACTTTATGCAAAGGTTCTTCCTAAGAAATTTGAGATATATAAAACTGAGCTCGACCCTTGCAAGTTACCTAGAGCTCGAAGTGCAGGGGGATAATTGTATAAATCTTCTTCCTAACGAATTAAGCCTGCAACTTTTTGCGCCCATTCATCAGTGCTGTATTAAAGTATCAATTTTGGGCGTCCTAAATTTCTTTCCGTTAGGCTTCCAATCTCTAATTCTCTTCACTAATGTTTTCCTCAATACGATCAGTATGTTCGTTCTATTTAATTTTTGTATCCATTATCCATTTTTTATGATTTTTTTTTTAAAATGACTTTACTTGAAGTAAATGCACTCGAAATATGACTTTGTTTCTTTTGTGTTTATAGTAATCCAGATGAAGCGTGCTCTTTGGCTGAAGGATTTCCTTCTGGATACGTTACCCAGTGTGTACAGAAGTATTCACACAAAAAATTGCTGGCATTAGAATATGGAGGCGATTCATGTGTTGTGGATAACTTCAAACTACCAACTTGCTGTATTTGTTCAGTTACTGGTCCTTTCGAATAATGTACAAAACGTACGAATTTCATTTCAATTGTCAGATTCTTCATTGATTGTCATCTCAGTTTTCTTTCTTGACTGCTCACTTAGTGAGATAAAATATTTTTCATATCATTAGACTGCATTACAAGCATAATGCTATTCTATAAAAATTAGACTCTTTTTGAGTAGACGTTATGATACTGATTATTTTATAGACAGATTTTTATTTTAAAATTTAATCTTGCACTTTCTTTAGAAATAACAGTAAAATTAGCATGCATATCTATACTTTAACTTTTGACTAAAAGCTTATATTACGTGTTACAATTAATATTAAATAAAAATAACAAATTTTAAGACTGGGACAATGTTCTGTTCTTGTATTGGACTTTAATATCTGTTAAAGTTGTTTGTAAACTACATAACGCTTATTAAATGTAAAAGAGAATTTATGTAAAGACTAATTATTTCTAGTTGGATTTTTCTCATTGTAAAACTGTAGACTATTTTGCGGAAACTTGCAAGAATATTGTCATAAGTTTGTAGTAGTTACATAATTAATATAGTCTATTATTATTAGTAATAGATTAAAGACTGTTTTTACGTTAATGTATATGGAAATATTACTTAAAAAATTCTTGTTTTATTGTCAGCTATGGGGTTACTAGGGAATTGATTTTGAGCGCTGAATTCTGTTGAAACTACTTTTACAGATAAAGACAATATTAGACGTATTTGTCCTTTATTAGCAAATTAAAGGTCATATTTTACTATTACATTCTATAAATATATTGAAGGTAATTACAAATGTTTACTATTTCTGTTCTATACAAGTGCAATAATATTAATTGCTTATAAATGTAATTTTTATGGAATAAAAATAGATTCTATTTAAGTTGCTGTATTGTATTACTCAATTCAACAATTTATTTCTACAACAGAATTTATTATGTTTTTGGAGTAATGAAGCTAAGTAAAAAGAAGAGATTGGGTGTGAGGTTTAAGAATTTTTGCTGGAGGTAGTTAGGAAAATAGAATTCCCAACAATTCTAGTAGGGTAGCCACCTTCGGAGATTTTCTCTAGTGTACATACAATCTATACGCGATCACTTTTGCTTTTTATTTTTTTAAGAAATTAATAGGCTATATAATTACATTCTATGTAATTTGTTTCCGTCATTACAGTTTATCATTGAAAAGGAAACATGTTCTCTCTACTAACCTATTACCTAATATGAAATTTAAGTTCTTAATAATCTGTGTTAATAAATTGAATTCTTTTCCTTGTTTCCTAATAGAGGAAATTGGAACAATTACCTCGTGTCAAGTTTATATGACAATTTCATAACACAATGTCAGATACGGATACAAATGTCTTACACGTTTGTGGAACCCATATAGTAAAACGGTTTGTTAATAATTTGGAGTCCACACCTGTGGTGGCCCGGGTTCGATTCCCGGTCGGGGCAAGTTACCTGGTTGAGGTTTTTTCCGGGGTTTTCCCTCAATCCAACTTTCGGTGCTGGACCTTGGACTCATTTCACCGGCATTATCACCATCTCATTCAGACGCTAAATAACCTGAGCTGTTGATAAAGCGTCGTAAAATAACCTACTAGAATAATTTGGAAGTTAGGGTAGACTGTGTAGTTATCGACACTGTTAGTTATAGACACTTTTCCATTCTTGTGTACATAATAAGGTTCGTACTGCAAAGAGAAAAGAAGGTACTTTCATTATCTGATGGTACATTTCAATCCTAAAACAACACTGGCAATTAGTTTTAAATAGTTGGTTGCATTGTCGAATAATTCTAAACTTTCATAGGACGTGTAGAAATGAGTGCGTATTTTAAATATTTTCTTAAGCATTTACATTTATTCATTTAAGACATAATTTCAATTAGTATTATGATAAATCTACCTAATATATTAAAACTATTTCTACCACTTTTATTAACTATATTGTGATGATTTATTCTCAGTGGCAATAACTAGAACCTTATATCTATTAAACTCAGTGACACCCTATGTCAACAACTGTATTTTTTAGAAATTTATTTATAGCTAGAATTTTAACGGAATTTTATAGATAGTGACATAATGAAAACATAATACGGATTTTAGAATTGCTAATTTCACTTCTTACAGTTATTGTCACTGGGTGTCAATAACTGTGTTGTGTGTCAACAACTACCTTATTCTTATTCACGCCTAGGCCTAATGTGAATAAACAAAAACATCGGTACTCCTCTGAAGCATTGAAGACTGCTATAGACGCTGTGGATGGGCATAAAACTCATCTCACATATCAGTTGAGTGAACTCTGTTCTGAATTAAAAATAATTCTGATTGCTCTGTACCCAAATTCTACGAGATTCATACAGCCAGCAGATGTATCTGCTTTCTTTCCCTTTAAGTGTGGATGGAAGTCTGCTGTGTTAGAATGGTGAAGGGCACACCCATCACAAGCATTGGCCAAGGAATTCTTTGCTGCAATCCTGGGGAAAGTGTGAAGATACAAATAAAAGCTGAAACATTGCAGAAAGGCTTCAGAGCTTGTGGTCTATATCCTTGGGATAGCAACGCTAACGCTATAGATTATTCAACATGTTTGGGTGACAGCCATAAAATAAAAGCCAATGGAAATGATTTACCTAGTAGAGATACCAATGAACAGAGCGCATCCATCTCTGTTCTCACATACAACAGATTCAAGGAAATTATTGGTAAACATTTGCTTTCAAAATCTGAGTCTGTAGACAGAAACAACAAGATCTGTAGTTGGGAGAATGAAGAGTCTAAATTTTGTTTACAATATGGATGGAGCTAGTATCTTCCCATGAAAGTCTGACTGAAATGTTGGAAACACAATTACCAGCAGAGAATGATGGGAACAAAGAGATTAGACTCAAGAGGAAGATAATGCTTCTGTACTCGAAGAGGAAAAGTACATCTCAATGCAAATCATTGAATAGGTGAATCAAAATCAATTCAAAGATGTATAAATGATAACCCTGCTTTCGTTGATAATAGTCTACCAACACAAAATTACCAGGGTAAATCACCACTGTCAAATATACTTGTATGGCCAAATACCCCTAAGAGGAAGGGAAAAAGAAATATTGAAAGAATCCCTTTTGTACTGACTTCAGATAAATGGCAGGAGTTACACAATGAAGAAGAAAAGAAGTTACGTTAGAAAAAGAGAAATTGGAAAGGAAGAGAAAAAGAGAAGAAAAGGAAGAAGAAAAAAACAAAGGTTTACAGAAACAAAACGTAAAGAAGACTGTAACTGAAAATCGGGTAGAAGAAAGTAAAAAAAAAAAAGCTAAAATAGAATGAAATTCTACATAAAAAAATGAAACTGCGAATCAGGTACAAGAAAAAACTAAGGTAGTTGGGAGACAACTTTTCTCTAATGAAGCTACAACGAAATTTCATAATTTGACAAGTCAAAATGATATTGTATTCAATATTTCAGAGAAAAAACAAAGACCCACTTTAGATGGACTATGTTTTAAATGTGCTGCAAATGTAAAGAATGATGTAAGAGACTGTGACTTCTGTGAAAAATTGTTTCATGACATGTTTCTCAAATCTCCCCTCAACATCAAATTCCGACAGTAGTATTCACTATTGTGACCATTGTAAAACATTTATGGATGACATTCTACACGATCGTATGTAGGATTCTATGTTCATTTATGATAACCAGTTGTTGACCTTTATGTGGATAGATTACATAATTTATTATGTACTGTAAGTGTAATGTAGTCTAAATATCCTTCATTTCATTTTGTGTAAAAGTGGACTTAAAAACAGCTAGGATGTCTGGATGTAAATAAAATACTTTTGTGTCAACAACTGTATCAATGGTGTCAATATCTATCTAATAAGTGTCAATAATTATACTTTTTTGTAATTTTTTATTTATTAATCAATTAATGACCATTAAAGTGTATTTGAAAATATCTGACTCACCCAAGATAACATAGGAGTTCTTTAGAACTAGTAACAATGTAAAACACGTGAGTTACTGAAAATAAAGAATTGCAGGAGAGAAATGTAAAGAAAAGTGCTTAATGTGTCAATAACTATACAGTCTACCCTATATGGTCTTAAAATGGAACATCGCTCAATGTTAAGCTTCCAAACAATTTATAACCATTCGATAAGAGCATCCTGTTACATGGTGAAATCTATAATATTATATCCTGCTATGCACATGTGAACGAGCTATGCAGAGAGAGTTAAAGAGGTGGGGTGGGGGTCTCCGCCATCCAATGAGAATCCATTACGTTTGACCTGTTGTGCATGAGGATTGAATACGTATGTGTTGTGTGACAAAGCAGCATAGGGAGCGAGCCACATTTTCGTTTGTCTCATAGATATGGTTGGAAATTGGTAGATTGAATTATCACGAACGCAACATTTGAAAACAGCACAGACTCTTGTATTAGCAGGGCAATTGATACATGTGAATTTCATATGGAAGAAAGTGAGTGTCATCAACTGTCTTTGGTAAAGTGTAGTTGGTGCAAGCAACTTTTGTGTTTGGAACATTTTTCTGTTCAACTATCATCATTCACAAAGAATGAATTTGTTGAAGGGGAATAAGCAGGAACAGTCGCATTATTAGTGAGTACGTGTTTGATTTTATGTTTCGAGAATTTCATACGAATTCATTGTAATGTGTTTAAAATTTCCGTCACTCATCCACAAACTCACAATATAATAGCTGTAAGCTATACAAAAGTAGCAGTTTTAATAGGTCTCAGAGTTATATTTTCAAAAATGTTTAAATTGTTTAGACCTTTGCTTAAAATAGAGTTAGGTTTTATTATTTTTAATGTATATAACCTCTCCTTGCTACGTTTAGGAAGTGCACTGCTTGCCGTCGCCGCTCGCTGTCAAACGTAATAGACTCTCATTGGATGGTGGAGACCCCCACCTCCGCCTCTTTAACACTCTAGCTCTAACATATGTGCATAGCAAGATGTCCTTTCGAATGGTGTATGAATTATTCGTAAGTTTTCTCATCATTGAGTGATGTTCTCTTCTTAGTAGAAATAAAAAAAATATAGGCCTACTTCAGTTTCCTAAGAAAGATAATGAAAAACTATACTTTTCAAACTAAAGAAGATATAGTGACCTTCATATGTTGAAAAAGATTTTGTTTGAGGAAGAACAATTGTTTGTATGCATCTGAAGTCTGACTATTGTAATATGTAACTAGTCGGCGATATATGCAATAGAGGAGGAAAGGAACTAGCCACCGTACCCCAGTATATCTCCTCGCCTAGTTGCCTCGTAAGTGATGCCATGTTGGTATCACTTGTGAGGTTCAGACCTGTCTTCGGATAGTTGACTAAACAAGAACAAAAAATTACAATTGAGGACTTTTTCCCGAAACTCGCTTTCAGCAGAAATAATCAAAATGGAGATTTGTGTGGCATACTTAACAAAACGATGCATATTTTGCTTTTGATTTGTGTACGTACCAAATACTTTTTAAAAATAGTGCTTAACATAGAATTTGCAAATTATTTTTCACATACAATTATCGAAATGGTTGTGTCTCTTGAAAAATTATAATTTTGCAGGAAGCGAGTTTTAGAGAAGACTGTCCTCAATTATGGATAATTATCGTTCATGTAAAATGTTAATGAATTTTTAATATCATATCTACATAAATTTTATCAAGAACTCCTATTCTAAACACGACACGGTGGAATACCCAAAAACCTAATTCTGACGTCACCGTGAAAACATAAAACTCGCATAAACAGCCTCTATGAGGAGAAAACTCTCAGTAATGTCAGAAAACTTGAACAGCTACTTTTCAAAATGGAGAAAATATGCTCGCTGAAGGAGGTCCTGACTGACGCATCTGTTATCAGGCAGTAGGCTACATCTCGCTTGATACGTCAGAAGAATAATTGTTTGTATGTATCTGAAGTCTGATGAGTGAAATACGGTATGTTACTTGTCAGCGACTTTTGCTAGAAAGGAACTGGCCAGCCTACCCAATCATTTCCTGCTTAGTTGCCTCATGAGTGATACCTTATTGATGTCACTTATGAGGTTTCAACCTGTTTTCAGAAGTTGAATAAATTGCCCCTTCCTTTCTAGGAGGCTGACATAACGAGCCCACAGAGTAGGCGATCCAACTAGTCCTACTTGCTGTAGGCTATCTGTCCTGATGTAACCTGTATTTAGTTCCAAAACGTTGGAAATGTCAAGTTCCAGAAGACTGTAGTATACCCAAAAGCCTAATTCTGATCAGTCGCAGTGAAAGCCTGAAACCTATTAGACAATAATGTTAACGGATTTCAGTTTTTTTATTGGGTCGTGGGAAGTTCGGAAACTATTTTCAGAGGTTTAAAATTGTAACAGAGAAAGGTAATCAATGTGCATGAGAAGAAATATTACAAACTGTGGAACATTTTTCGACTGCGAAGCAAGTATTTGGACTGACTGTATGTTAGATATGCATCGATATCGCATTTGTATTTTAATTTCCTGTTTGAAATATCTCCAAGATATTGAAATTAATGACATACAGTTCACCTACCTACGGTATAAATATAAATTATGCAACATATATAAAGAAATATTTAAAATATATGTAATTTTATAAGCACGAAATACAAAAGAAATGTGAAATATGAAAATTATTTTTGATATTTGAAATAGAAAACATATTTTGTTGGTTTGGTGTATCTTTGTCTTCAGATAAATTGGGTGAGGAAATAAATCTTGCTTTTTATAAATCTTTGAATCCACATTAACTGACCCGTTTTTAATGATACTGTAGAGTAAAACTCCTTTTCTTCATCCCCTTATTCACCCTTACTTTGCCTTAACTGTCGTGTACATTGCAGTCGGCACTTTATACCATACAAAATATATAAACGTTTTCAGTTCTCTCTTGACTATAGCATAGATGCATACGTATAAATGTCGGCATAATATTCCGGTTTCTATTGTCTACTGTTTGATAGCTAGTTTAATGGACTGCAGCTGATTTTTATTACGCTAGTCGATAGGGGCTATTGGTGTACTCTGAAATGCGATTGGCACAACTGATTAAACAAAAGTGTACCTAGTTCTGCTTAGTAGTGCTTACAGAAAGAAAGAGAGACTTCTGCACTGTGGCCAGCTCACCCACTGTAGCCAGCACAGGTAACTTTTTATGTAGCGTAGTTATGTATTCTTCTGTGAGTTAGTATTTTACTAGCTTTTACTCCTATTCTGTGACTCCTCTATTCAATTAAGCAAGGAAACCTAAGTGTCTGTTCACTTTGAACAACCATGGTACTGTTGAACTGGGTAAGTAAATTAGTCACTATCAAGTTATTTAGCAATTTACGACGGATTGATCATGGCTGCTAATCTCATAATACGTGTACTGTATATTAAATCTGTCACAATATACAATTATTTTTGTACCATTAGTTCATGAACTTCTAGTAATTAACACCATCACCTCCACGTTGGCATTGCCTTCAGTAGCCTATTGTTTCCACATTTACAGTACCGGTATCTTAATAATTCTCATGCCATCGCCATAATCACGTTTAATAAACTACAGTACATGAATTGCAGTATTAAATTATACTCTGTAGCCAGAACTGTAAGAAAATAGAGCATTCCAGCATTTGTGTATATTCTGTTGTTTCATGTTACTATGTTTATTATGGAGTACAATTATTTCATATTTCACGACTGTAGGAGACTTTTTTTTACTCGAAACTATTATTTAAAGTATTCATATTTAGTTCTAAGCGACTTTATTCATTACGTTGACAACACTTTTTAACAATTACATGTCTCATCTTTGGAAATGCTGAAAGACGTAGTGTTAGGAGTTATACACGAAACTATTTCTATAATATATCATATTTCTGCAAGTTGGAATAGAAACATCTAGACGAGTCTAGACTAGACTGTCGAGACTAATTATACTCTACATGCCCAAGGACAAGTTCATAGTTATTAACGATGGAAGGAGACCATAAATAATCACTAGGCATGTCCATACCTGTGCAATAACGGTTAGCGCGTCTGGCCGCTAAACCAGGTGGCCCGGGTTCGAATCCCGGTTTGGGACAAGTTACCTGGTTGGGTTTTTTTCCGAGGTTTTCCCTCAACCCAATTTGAGCAAATGCTGGATAACTTTCGGTGTTGGACCCCGGACTCATTTCACCGGCATTATCACCTTCATCTCATTCAGACGCTAAGTAATCTGATATGTTGATACAGCGTTGTAAAATAACCTACTAAAAAATTACTAGGCGTAATTATGTCAATGATGGAACTTCAATGAAGTTATTTCAGACTCTCGAGGAAGAATTTCTACAGCCATAGTTTTAATATTTCTGTTTTATAGCAACTCCACGAATAATACTATAGCCATCGTCAATACCATCATCACCATCAGAGTCTTTGTCATTGTCATCAACACAATCATTACATTATCAACCATCACCATTAATATAGCCACTACCAATCCCATTCTACATAGCGGACACAGTAATAGTGAAGATGTATAATTTAGAGTTCTTCTATTATTAATGATATAAACATAGCGCCTCAAAGGTTGTATATATTTTCGTCTTCAAGGAAAAGGGATGACAGAAGTATGCCACACTTTGAGATAGTTGTAAACGGCAAAAATTTACGTTATTTACCTGTATTGCATGTTAGAGTCTTTATAAGAGACTAAATTCGAGTGATAACCCTTTCCAAATGTTTTTCATATGCTGTAACAACAGTTCAAAAAGTTCTAGCTATATCTTCACTATCATAATATTTATCAACACCACTGTTACGAAAAGCACTAACACAACCACCAATGTTACAACATTTGTAAAATTTCCATTAACATTATTACAAGTAATATTAACATTAGGCTACTACCACTACCATCAACAGTAATACTCGTATAAACATCGCCGTCGTCAGTAACATTACCACTTTTAAACCATAATCACTACCATTATCATTACTGACATGATTACAATTATCATCACTACAGTTTTCATTTTAAACCACCACCACAACTATCATTATTACCAAAACTACTATTATCACCGCTATAAACTACCAAAATCAAGTCATCAGCACTGTTACCATTGCTAAATCTATCCAAGATCATTATCAGTATATGAATACTAAACCATTATCATCACTATTATGAATACTAAACCAACATCACCACTATTATAATAGTGATAATTATCAGTACTATATTATCATCACTATTATCAATATTAAATCATTACCTTTCTCAATACTAAACCATGACCACCATTGTCAATATTAAACCAACATCATCACGATAAAATTAGCAATGCTAAACCAACAGCACCACCATTATCAATACTAAACAAGCATCACCATTGTTTGTTGTTTAGTCAACTGTCGAAGACAGGTCTGAACATCACAAGTGATACCAATATGGCTCCAATTATGACGTAACTAGGCCAGGAGATAGTGGGGTAAGGTGGCCGTTCCTTTCCCCTTCCATTGCATACATCGTCGATTAGCTATATATTACTCTAATCAGACTTCAGATACATACAAACAATTGTTTTTCGTCTGACACATATCGTAAAGTGAGATGTATTGCCTGATAATAGATATACATATCAGCCAGAACCTCAATCAAAGGTATCACCACCATTATCAATACTGAACAATCGCCACCTGATCAATGCTAAAACATTACCATCATTATCAATACTAAACCAACATCACCACAATAATCAATACTAAATCAAAATACTAAACCACCACCATCATTAGCAATAAGAAACCATTATCACCACCATTATTATACTAAACCTACGTCACCACTATTATCAATACTAAACCTACGTCACCACCAGTGTCAATATTAAACCATCACCACCATTGCCAATACTAAACCATTATCAATATTAAAGTATACCATTATCATCACCATTATTAATACTAAACCAACATCATCGCTATTATCAATACTAAACCATCACCACCATTAGTAATACTAAACCATTACCATTATTACACCATTATCATCACCATTATGAATACTAAACCAACGTCACTACTATTATCAATACTATACCATCACCACCTATGCCAATATTATATCATTATCATCACCCCATTATGAATACTAAACCAACATCACCACCATTATCAATACTAAACCAACACCACTATTGCCAATATTATGCCATTATCATCACCATTATGAATACTAAACCAACATCACCACCATTATCAATACTAAACCAACACCAGTATTGCCAATATTATGCCATTATCATCACCATTACTAAATACTAATACTAAATGGTAAACATATTACATTGTATAAAATATTATTGTTATGAAGGTATTAATTCTGTACATATTTCATATTTGCATTTGTATTTCCTTTATATTTAAACGTAAGAATTGGACATGTTCTTTATTCTATGCTATAAAGCAAATGTAAGAATATTATGGAACGAATAAATCTATATATCTCTATCATTATGAATACTAAACCAACATCACCACCATTATCAATACTATAGGCCTACCATCACCACCTATGCCAATATTATACCATTATCATCACCATTATGAATACTAAACCAACATCACCACCATTATCAATATTAAACCAACACCAGTATTGCCAACATTACGCCATTATCATCACCATACTAAACCAACATCACCACCATTATCAATACTAAACCATCACCACCATTGCCAATACTAAACCTATTATCAATACTATACTATTATCATCACCATTATGAATAGTAAACCAACATCACCACAATTATGAATACTAAATCGTCACCATCATTATCGATAGGCCTACTAAACCATCACCACCATTATCAATACTAAATCATCACCATCATTATCGATACTAAACCATCACCACCATTATCAATACTAAATCATCACCATCATTATCGATACCAAACCATCACCATCATTATCAATACTAAACCATTATCATATTCATTACCACTGTGAATACTAAGCCACCATCACACAATTACAGATAGTATGACATCTTCACTACCATTACCAATATTACGGACTAAACAGTCACAACTAACGTCAATATTAGTATTCACTCAAGTGAGGAAGGAGGTTGAGTGCACGAGGTCATCTCACATGTCACATGACAAAATAGACATTCACGAAGGATAAGGATAATCTAATATCTCCATGTAAACACAGTTGTTTCTGAATGCAACTTTTTAATCACGTTTTCACAATTTTATACGTAGGTACTATGGACAGCTAATATTTTAGATTTGTCTGTTTTGTTGTGGAGATCTAACAATGTGCGTAGTTTAATGTGGGGTTTCAACTTGAGGTCAATGACAGATCCTTGTAAGGCACATGATTGGTTGCCACAGACAGGAACATTGTTCTTGAGCTTTGTGTGTACACACTGGATATGAAAGTGTATTCACGAAGCTCAATACGTAGGGAATATGCATCCATAGATAGTTGCTGACCACTAGGATCGCTACTATTGCCTCATCAAAAACAATGCGAAATAGTACCGGCACAGTCTATTGTTCCTAGTACTCTCAACAACTCAAGCTTCGTGACTGTATATACTAGACTGTGGTGTATTAAATTGTTAAAACTCTCATGAGAGTTTGATTTCTTGCACTACATTGATTTGTTGACCAATATAGATCAATGAATCATTACTTTCAGTAGTAAGACGCTATATCAGACGAAACTCGAAAGGCATTAAAATTGTGTCTATACTCTAAAGCGGCCAACAAAATTAAGTCAATGTTATTGTATATTTTATTTTTGCTATGTGACCGTCCAAGGCTTGCCTATAGACACAGAATAACACACAATTTACAATAATGGTTGTACATGAATGGGCACATAAAAATATATAGATAACAATTTAAGATAAAAATACAGATTTTCAATCACAAATATATAATTAAACAATTATGTGGAGTGTTTACCTTAAGGTGATTTTTAAGATGGCGACTGAGTATTTCATTATGTTTTGGACAATTTCTTCTTGGATATCTTTGCCTGGTTTATATTTCCCTTTCCACGTCACAAAAAATTTAGGGAGTGTTCCTCGGAATCCCAACAGCAGGCCTGTGACTGTGATACTCTGGACGTTGTTTGGTTGTATCTGTTACGGAAGTAAGGTATTGTTGACTCATATATATATATATATATATATCTTTTTTCTCTTTGTCAGCATCTAGAGATGGGAACGATATATCGGTTTTTACGAAATACCGATATTTTCGTTTCGATATATAGATATCGAAAATTTGATTCAATATATCGTATAATATCTCGGTTTTCTAATAAATTTATCGGTTTTTTAAATTTGTTTTTGTTTTTGTAGAATTATGAACAACAAAATCCACACTAGTTAATTCCGATAATTCCCCGAGAGATGGCGTTAATGAAAGTGGACAGTTACATAATGTGCAATCTTAAAATGTCCAATCCAATCAATGCCTTTCTCTGATTGGCTGGTCTAGAATTCGAATTAAAATTATTTAATATTTAATACGAGATTGAGACGGGAGGTTTATCTACTACTGTTTTAGTATTAATATTCTCCAAGGCAGGAGCAACTGCCACCACAGTCTACTATATACAGTCGCGAAGCTTGAGGTGTTTTTTTTTGCAAATCTCGTGATAAAGCGCTCCAAGCGGTTAGCAACTAGAAACAATAGACTGTCCATGGTCGACTTTGGACTGTGTCGTATTTCTATCGAGTGCTAGCTCGTTGCGTATTTCACATTGATGCTTGTGAAATGTTCGTTATTGGTTATAATGAAAATGTTAATGGCTAAAATATAATAATTGGAATAATAATATGGGACAAGGAGGAGACGTTTGTAGTGCTATAAATTGTAGCAACAGTAAGAGAAAGAGGCCAGAGTTATCCTTTTTCCGATTTCCGAAAGATTCAGAAAGGTTCTTGGGTTTCCACAAGAATAATGTGCAGAAACAAAACTGTTAATTTGAAGTTCTTTGTGACTATTAGAATACATTATATCCTTAAATTTCACTACGAAATGTTTCAGTCTAACCGAAAGGACATTAGATATCGGTTAAAATTCTGTCACTTAGGCTGCTAAATTTCCAGAGAAATAAAGGTTAGGTCTACTTTTTTTTTCAGAGGATATATTTTTAATTGTAGCGATTAATTTTGTTATTATTTTTATGTGTTATTTTACTAAAGACGTAGAAAAATTCAGTCTGTTTTAATGAAATTTATTGATCACGTTTTATTTTCAAATCTGATGGGATTATTATTGCGTAGGCCTACTTTTCTCTTCAAAGGATATGGTTTTAATTATAGCTGTTAATTTTGTTGTTATTTTTATTTGTTGCTTTACTAGAGACGTAGAAAAAGTCTGTTACAATAAAATTTATTGATCACGTTTTATTTCCAATTCCGGTGTGATGCTTAACCTCATCCCACTTTGTTAACTACGTAAGCCTACACAAGTACCGGTACACGTAAGTTACTCCATTAATTCATATTTCCATTATTATTGTTGTAAAGAGAAATGCAAATTAATATTTATTGGTTTCATAGTTAATTATCGCTATAATCTTGAATGAGTGAACCTATTATAGTAAATTTCAGTTCGTTTTGCACAAACAAAAATTATATTAACTTATTTCTTGCAGGTATCTTCGAGTTTATGGTGGAATTTAATGTACTTCATTAAAATAATAAATTAACTTTATGCATTTAATATTTCAATAATGGAAGGAAGGTATTAATTTTTCCAAAAGAACACGACAACGAAAGTGTAACATATTTTGTCGGCTGCTAGGAGAGATATCTGCGATGATGAGGCGATAGTAGCGATCCTAGTGGTGGGCAACTACCCAAGTTTGCATTTTTACTACATATTGTGCTTCGCGACTGTATATAGTAGACTGTGCTGCCACTCTGAAAAGGAACCGTTTGACTTCAAAACTTTTATTTCTATGTTTTTAAATGGAAAGGGAAACGAGGATATAATACTGGTTTCAGATTTGTTTGCGGCTAGGATTTCTATGCACAACCTAGTACTGACATTGTTTTCTTATTTTATATTTTAGTACATAAAAATTTTATCCCCACTACCACCACAACCACAACCACCACCACCACCACCACCACCACCACCACCACCACCACCACCACCACCACCACCACCACCACCGATATTTGGAATGTTGGAGTGTAACAATAACTTGCAATGGGAACTTACTATAGAAGATTTATATCATATCAATTGTGAAGTTTGTTAAAACTTGTAACATTTTAATTACTGTTTACTTACATTTAAAAATGAATACAGGTACTGTTTACTTATATTTAAAAATGAATACGAGAACTGTTTACTTACATATAAAAATGATTACGTTGTTATCTAGAAAAGAGCATTATATTTGTGTCCTCGATTGAATCCTATATAAAATTAGAATAATTGAATTGTGGATTGGAATAAACTGATGGGGATCCTAAAGGAAATTGACGTGGATTGGAAAGAGAGAAGGCTTTTCAGTAAACTACAAATGAAACAACCAGTCAAAGGGGGAGAAATGTCAGAAACAAGTGAAATAGGGAGAAGAGTACGACAAGGATGACCTTTATCACCTACACTGTTCAACATCTACTTGGAGGATTTAGTGAAGAACTGTTTTCAGAACATGGGAAGAGTGACAGTAGGAGGGAGAAGAATGAAGTGTTTAAGATTTGCTGATATGGCGTTGTTAGACGATACTAAGGAATAAACTATTGGAGCTAAATAATAGCTGTGAGCAGTATAGAATTAAGATAAATGCCAACAACACGAAAACCATGGACATAGGAAGAAAAGGAAAGAAGGTAAACATGCGAATTCTAAATGAGGCAGTAGAGCAAGTGGACAGCTTCAAATGCTATGGGTGTACTGTAAGCAGTAACATTAACTGCTGCCAAGAAGTCAAAAGGAGAATAGGAATGGCAAAGGAAGCTTTTAATAGAAAAAAAGGAGCATCTTCTGCGGACCTCTTGAGAAAGAACTAAGGAAGAGACTAGTGAAGCGCTTTGTGTGGAGGGTAGCATTGTATGCGGCAGAAACATGGACACTACTAAGAAGTGAAGAGAAGCGAATAGAAGCATTTGGAATATGGATATGAAGAAGTATGGAGCGTGTGAAATGGACAGACGGAGTAAGAAACGAAGCTGTGTTGGAAAGAGAGGATGAAGAAAGAATGATGCTGAAACAGATCAGAAGGAGGAAAAGGAATTGGCTGGGTCACTGGCTGAGAAGAAACTGCCTACTGAAGGATGCACTGGAAGGAATGGTGGACGGGAGAAAAGTTTGGGGCAGAAGAAGATGTCAGATGATAGACGACATTAAGATATATGGATCATATGCAGAGAAAAGAGGAAGGCAGAAAGTAGGAAAGACTGGAGAATGCTCTGTTTGCAGTGAAAGACCTGTCTTTGGGCAGAACACTATGAATGAATGAATGAATGAATGAATGAATGAATGAATGTTTTAATGTCAAATACTGACCCATATAGAATTCACTTAACACTTCCCCATTGTATCATTTAAGCTCATCTTACCTCCACTATAATTTTGATTTAGGTTAGGAACTACATAATAATTATGGTATTGAAAATGTATTGTTTATCGTTGCAATTTTACATTTAATCTTTTGACTGTCATGATGTTGATTTCAATGCTAATAAGGAATAGGCTATTAAAATTTCAGTTTATTGTGATAAATATACACCTACAAATAATTGCATTAGTATCTATTAATTTGCGAAATAGCGATATATAGAATCCTTTGGATATATCGATATATTTTTTGCAATATATATCGTTTATCGAAATTGGGTTTGCAATATCAATATATTTGTATATATATTATTTCCTCCATCTCTATCAACATCATGGGTTGTGCTTTCGATTGTTCAAACCAAGCTATGGATAGCCTTTGTATAGCCACGGCCGACTTGATGCTCACCGTAGTATAACCTATGGTATAATTTTCAAAGCGTATTATAGGTTCGATGATCTCTGCTACAAACTATTATTATAATTCGACGGTATTTGGGTAGCGGGAGAGAAGTCATAAAAATGGGCTTTGAGATAAATTAAAATTAAACTTTGAACCCTTGTTACAAATAATTTCCTACAGAAATAAAACATATCAAATGTTAATATTATTTTGCTTCTCGCATACCCACTTGTAGAATTTAACTTGTATATTCACCTATGGAAAAAAAAAAACTCCATTTGCACAAAAAAAGACAATCTCTTATCTGAACACCATTGAATTTTATTCTAAAGTCTGAAATATGTTATGCTAACATTGTATTTGCATAGAATTTAAATTCCCTTCATATTTTAATTTTTTGTGATGCAAAAAACATTAAAAATGTGTACCGAGTTAATTAAAGGTATTTTATTTCATAGGTGTGAGAATGGATATGGCTGCTCATTTCTACGTACTGGCGATAATGTTGGTATGTAAAAAGTTCCATATAGGCCTATATATGTTATCAAACATCACTGCTTCTATGAACAACCAGTTATCTATCCAGAATTCCAAGTTTTTTTTTTAACTTCTTATGTGAAGTTAAAATAAGAATACTTCATAATTGTTTATCTACTGTATTTCATGCAATATTCAGAACAAATTATTTTAATTATATGTGAAATATTATTGGGAAAATTTGGAACGTGAACAATCAGACTACTTTTATTTTGATTTTCAGTATTTAATTTTACACATAGGAGTATTTTCAGATTCTGAGTGATTTGACCTATAAGTCACCATTATCTCTATGATCGAATTTCCTCATTATAAATGATACATCCGAGAGAGTTACTATCTGTACGTGGAATGTGTTCTTCATTAGTAGATGCAGGTGATCCGTAGCGGTTTTATTAAGTTTTACTGCAACCAGATCACGGAAACAAATATTGATGTTTTCAGTCCTTTCAAGTGGTACAGATGTTACATCTCATGAAAATGTATGATTTTCTTTATAAATCTTTTAGTTAACTGGAAGAAATATTTACGGTTGGGAATGGTAAAAATTAAGGTATGGGTAAGTAAAAATCTGTGAATAATGAGAGTATTCCAGAAAGTATTTTAATTTTTTTCAGAACCTTTCATCTGGTGTACAAACTCTCCAGCATAAGGAAATAAATAATGTAATGGAAAAATAAACATATCTGTTTGTACTTCCAATGAACAGCATTTATAATCTTCTCTCCATATTGGCCTATTTACAATTTCTTCCGAATTGTGTGGGTGGATGTGTTGTTTTAATGTTTAACAAGATCAGTTCATATTTTATATTTTTAAATTTTTTTTAGTTCAACTTCTATAAAATTTACACATAGATGCTCAAAAGTTCTGTGTCATAAGGATATATTTAACAAAATGAAAGTTAATTAAAAAAATGTTAAGTCATCTAAATATGGTTGCTGTAACTTAAATGTTGCATTTACATTCAGAAAGCACTCTGAATTATGGGACAGACTACTATGTCTTCCTTTCATCATATCTCTTCCATTTTACTCCACTTGATGGGTAATTAGGAGATAAGAGTAGTCATTTTTTTATTGAAAATATACTTTGTCTTGTAATTCTATTTTAAAATCACGTTCATATTAGAATCACAGTTATTTTCATATTCATCGTAATTTTAACTGTCTTTTGATATTCCTAAAATTAGAAGTTATTTGAGGCATTGTCATGGGGAAAGCATAAGTCACAAAAGGACAAACAAAACATGTTTGTGGGTCTGTTACGAAGGACGTTACTTAACGCTAACGCCATCTTTGATGAGCTGCTGAAACTAAATGATTTCTGCTAGCGAGATACTGACTTTACCATGCATGCAGCTGGCGTGGGTTCGTACTATCTTATCCGTGAAAAAACGTATTTTCGATTTTTTGTGACTTACATGCTTTCCCATGTCAATGCTTCAATTGTTAACTTATTTTTATCCCTCCTGATTATTAAACAATTACTCACTTCATATAATAACTATGTATTATAAACACAATCCTTTCTCTTCTCACACCTGTGGAGTAACGGTTAGCGCGTCTGGCCGCGAAACCAAGTGGTCCGGGTTCGATTCCCGGTCGGGGCAAGTTACCTGGTTGAGGTTTTTTCCGGGGTTTTCTCTCAACCCAATATGAGCAAATGCTGGGTAACTTTCGGTGCTGGACCCCGGACTCATTTCACCGGCATTATCACCTTCATCTCATTCAGACGCTAAATAACCTAAGTTGTTGAGAAAGCGTCGTAAAATAACCTACTAAAATAAATTTTTCTCCTCGGAAACAATGAGTCTCTTATCTTCGGGCACCTAGTGGCTAGCTGTAACGTTCGCGTTCTTTTTGTCAAGCCACTTCTCACGAATCTCACGTTGGAACGACGATTTCTAAAAAAAAAAATTGTAATAATTTAGTTTGTTTATAAAGAAAAATTTCGCACATAGGCCTACTGCATCTTGTTTCTTATCTCTTACAATAATGCTTTAATCAGCAAACTGACACTTGCATGGCTGAAAGTGTTGTGAAAGGCGGTTTTGGTGGTGGACACACTCGATGCTTAATTATTGTTAGACTTACAGATATTCTAGCCTGGCAGTCTTTTTGTCCACCATTGCACCTTTCCTTTCAAGAAAATATAATTTAAGTAACAGAGAGTGCAATAAGTTTAACGCATTATTTTTCCACATATTGCTCAAGTCAGTAAGAATCTACAGGCAAATTATTTTGACATTTTTTACGTGTTACCTAATTCATAAGATGTATTTACGCATATTTATTTTATTTCGTAAGAGGATGATTCGTTTTGTCTGTTCATAGGTATACATAAAAGAAGTGATTTCAAGGTCTGGTAAGTTTCCTTAGAAAGTAAGTTTAAGTATTTTAAAGATTAAATTCGATAAATCGAAAATATAAACAAGCTGGCAAGCCTGACATTCACACACAGTTGTAATGACGAATCTGCTGAAGGAGTATTTATATCGTTTACATTAGTACCTTATGTGAAGGATTTGTGGTTTAGTTACATGCTGACTGAATTGTTTCATGATAACTTCATTTTTCAAGTTTTCTTGTTAGCTAGCGCACACATGACAGACAGTCGGCCCCAATGGACATCACATCATATTTTGTAATGAATGCTAGCACATAATCTACAAAATTGTCGGGTCGACAAAAAAGATGTAACACGTTCCATTCGACTGTAGGTGCAAATAATGGAACATACACATTTGTATAGCCTTGAGCAGACGGCCGACAGTTTAGTAGGTGGTTGGTTTTCTTTCTCTGGAGAAGGAGATAGCGAGTTGCGTGTCTTGCAATGGATATTGACCTGAGAAGTTTATTACTGAAGTACAAAAACGTTGGCCTTTATTTGATACTTCTAGTGGCGAATACCATGGCAAAAATATCAAATATCAATGAGTATTTTGACATACGATAATAATATAAAAATTTCAAAGGATGCTCGCATAGTTCCTCATTATAGTGCATGAAATTGTCCTATGAGTAAACGTTGGCTGAGAATTGAATGGACCCAGAAAAGTCTATTACGTCTTTCTCAACGACAATATCTAAGGTACAAAACTACACATTGCAATTGCTGTCCTCCTATCTTCATACATAGTCACGTACAAACTAAATGGTCTTGTGCGCGTGAAGTTTTCAGCCACAAAAATATCTGTCGTGTGCACTTGTTCACCTAAACATCGACTGTCTGTCTTGTGCCCCCTCTTTTACACAGTTGCTTCAGACTTAAAGTTAAGGAATTTAAGATCGAGTTCATCGACTTATTCAATACCCATTCCAATTTCAATCTTAAATAGGTAAATTTGTTAGAAAGTCTTGAAGTTTTTATGGTTCTAAGCATTGTACACTGAAGCCTCAATTTTAGGCAAGGAAAATGTCTTGTTTATTCTTTCCTTATAAGGCAGTAGTGGGTGGGAAGTGAGTGAACGAAGGTGAGGTATTCGTGTACAGTGTCTCTTGGTAGTAGTCGAGTGTTTCGTATTGAGCGCAACCAAGCTTAAAAGAAAAAGAAATTCGTACTCGATAAAAACTAAGTTCGCTGTGATAGAGATACTAAAGAAAGTTGAAAGTGTGGCAAGTTTAGCTAAAGAAATAGAACTGTCCATACCAGAGAGTACATTAGCGAAGTGGAAGAGGAACATTTGTGTCAACAGTGCTTTTATAGTATTTCCAGTTCAATTCTTGAAAATAGAAAAACAGTGGAGACCAACTATAAACAATGGACAGATTATGCTCTTTCTTTGCTCTCTCAAAAGGATCAGAATGTACTATGATATATTCATTCATTTAGTGTTCTGCCCAAGGGCAGGTCTTTCACTCCAAACCCAGCTTTCTCCAATCTTTCCTATTTTCTGTCTTACTCTTTGTCTCCGCATATGATCCATATATCTTAATGTAGTCTATCATCTGATATCTTCTTCTGCCCCGAACTCTTCTCCCGTTCACCATTCTTTCCAGCGCATCCTTCAGTATGCAGTTTCTTCTCAGCCAATGATCCAACCAATTCCTTTGCCTCTTCCTGATCAGTTTTAGCATAATTCTTTCTTCACTCACTCTTTCCAACGCAGCTTCATTTCCTATTCTCTCTGTCTACTTCACACGTTCCATTCTTCTCCATATCCACATTTTAAATGCTTCTATTCGCTTCTCTTCACTTCGTCGTAATGTCCAAGTTTCTGCTCCATACAATGCCAAACTCCACACAAAGCACTTCACTAGTCTCTTTCGTAGTCCTTTTTCCAGAGATCCGCCCAGAAGATACTTCTTTTCCTATTAAAAGCTTCCGTTGCCATTGCTATTCTCCTTTTGACTTCCTGGCAGCAACTCATATTACTACTTATAGTACACTCAAATATTTGAAGTTGTCCACTTTGTTCTACTGCCTGATGTAGAATTCGTAAGTTTATCCTCTTTATTTTTCTTTCTATGAGCAAAGTCTTCGTCTTATTTGCATTTATCTTCACTGCTCACAGCTGTCATTTAGCTCCAGTAGCATATCTATTAGTATCATCTCCTCTTCTGCTAACAACGCCATATAATCAGCAAATCTTATACACTTTATTCTTCTTCCTCCTACTATCACTCCTATGTTGTGAAAAAAACATTTTTAACTAAATACTCCAAGTAGATGTTGAACAGAGTAGCATCTTTGACGTACTCCTCTCCCTATTTCACTTCCTTCTGATATTTCTTCTCCTATCCTAACTTTGACTCGTTGTTTCAAGATTCATGGTGGACGCTATATATTTTAGAAACTGGCGACACGGTTGCATGTTACAATAATGATACTTTTATTCTTTCAGGAGGACATTTTATCCCCGACCCCAACTGCTGCGGCTCTGAGATATTTTGCGAGAAGGTTCCCGACTATCCAGAGTGAGTGTCCGGAGTTGCTATATTCTGAACGTGCGATAGGCTCGCCTCATCCACGAAGCCATAGATGATGAGGTGAGCTCGTCGTTTTGTTACTCAAGTACACCTTGAACTCAACATGATTGTTTCTCTTGTTATTGCGTTACCCAAATGGTTTTACCGAAACACAATGTCGCGTGAAGAACATTACAACTGTGTCAGCATCGCTGTTATCCGTCGAAATGTTCAAATTCAGCACCATTCCTACAACCGTCACCATTTGAGATCCGTTATCATTATGTGAATAGCTCGTAAAGAAACCGCAACGCGACAACCCGGCTGAACTGTCCCTGACTCCTCTTACGCATAGAGTAACTTATGCTGTCAGTGATACCCCGCACAATACAGCAACTTTGACAAAAAACTATTAATTTAAAATATTACTACGAGTAAATATAACCAGTTGAAACAACATTTACTTATCCAAATTAAGGAGATGCTGAAACTGTTTCCCATTTTGTTCTAAATATTTTTGCAATTATTTAAAACTGGCGCAACACTCGCTGCAGTTTCCATTGAGAAATGGGAGGGGGATATTTTCCCGGATGATATTTTTCAATTCTTCTACAGCATGTGCATTTTTTACACTCTGCTTTTTAGAGTTTCCCAGAAATAAAAGTGAAGATAAAACAAGGACACGCTCTTCCTCGAACAGGACTCTGCGATAATATATAACGCCGACTATTCTATGGAGGAAGTTTATAGAGTATTCGAGGGTAGAATTATAAATAGAAATGTGTGGCCCTATCGATCCCAGAACTAAACCCTTGTGACTTTTATCTCTGTGGGAGAAATGAAATAGAAAATCAATCAGTGGATAAATTAAGATTTAATTTTTCAGTATTTTTTTTAAATCACAAACAAATAATGTAACATCATTAACTGAATTACTAACGAAATGAGCTTCTTTCCTTCTGTTCTTGCTTGGTTATTTAACGACGCTGTATCAACTACGAGGTTATTTTAGCGTCGATGGGTTTGGGAATAGCGTGATGATATTTGGAGAGATGAGGTCGAGGATTCGCCATAGATTACTGTTTAAGCATAGCTTTTAATTTTATGCAATTTTTTTTAATGAGGACGGTAAAATCTTGAAACATAAAATATTAATAAAACAACTTCATTTATTTTTATTTCATTATTTTCAATAATTATATTTCACAATTTTCCAGGCTTATTCCATAGCCTATATTTCTAGTGAAATAAATCATACTAAAGCTTTAATAATTTTGGAAAACGTATTATGTGTCTTTCATATGTTAAATTTTATGTTAACAAGCTATAATTTAACACATGAAAGACACATAATACGTTTTCCAAAGTGATATGGTGTTAAAAGTTGTGTAATCAAGATGTATACTTTATTAATAAACTCCGACGGAGACAAATTCTACTGTTTTAAATACATTTTAAATTCATAGTAGAAAATCCTATATCCTGTGAATCTTGAAATGTGTAATGAATTAAAATCATAAATGTAAAACTCTTTTTGTAACCATCAATTTGTATTTTTATTACTTCGAAAGTAGCATGAATTCTTCAGTTAGGTATTTAGAGCCAATTTAATATTTTTTTCTTCACATAAATTTAATTATAGGTGGTAGTAACTCGATAAAATGTAATCGAAATTAAAACCTACATATAAGAAAATATTTACCAAGAAGTAGATAATACTCCTTCGAAGCGTAATGGAATATGATCATAAATTCTAAGGGTCTACTTCCATAGTCCCTATCATTTTCCGTTATTTGATAAATTTCGATCTGTAGCGCTCGGCTATATCATAGCATTTTATTAGTAAATTAGTGATATGGAGGCATGAAGGACAATTGTTGAGTTTAGAAGAAACATTGTGAGACTTGAAGGTGTGCCTGCATTACCAGAGATACAGAAAGTGCAACGTTCAGTAGAATACTGTACTTTAAATATGTAATAGGCCTAACTGTAAATTGCTTCTCTATTATACTTTCTTTCTAGTGGTCTCGTTCTCTTTTCTGGTGTCTTGTGATATATTTTTAATCCAGCTTCTGCTGACAGAATTAATGTGTGTGTAAATGATTTCCATATATAGGCCTACAATTTCAAGATAAAAAAATTGTTTCAGGGAGAAGCTGAAGGTTATACTCAAGAGAGAAGGGGACAAACACAAGGATATTTTCGGCGTAGAAAGAGTGGATGAGGTGAGATTTTTATTTCGGAGGAATTACCTATTGTACAGTACTTAGAGCTTTAGATTGAAGTCTAATTCTTTGATTTTATAAAATAACATTATTTAATAGTAGTAGTGGTAGCGGTTGTGGCGGCTGCAGCAGAAGCAATAATAATAATAATAATAATAATAATAATAATAATAATAATAATAATAATAATAATAATAGCTTTGTTAATTGCTTTGTTCAGATTTTGTTTTTCAATGCTTAACTAAAAATTACATCATTATTATGCATTTACCACAAAAATTGTTAGGAATCATACGACTTTAGGGACTTGATTCTTTAGAGTTTAATTTTGCATCCTAATGTAGAGTCTTGAAGAATTTACAAGAGTGGCGTGATTTGTAACAATTGTTGTGATAAACGCGTAAAATAAATATAGTTTTGTAGTTAAAAGTCGAAAGAAATTCTGTACGAAACAACTATGGAATTCACAACAAATTTTTAGCTTCAGAATACTAGATAATTAAAGAAATGATATTTCTGAATAGTTCATTTTATGTCTGTAATATTCTTTTATCCTTAAAACTAAAGAATAATGCTATTTTACAAATAACTTCAAATTAGTGTAACTCTGAAAATATTGAGTTTAAGACACATGTTTATATGACTTTTTTTTTGCTCAGAATGTCTTCGGAAATAAGCTCCCTAAGTGGCGTTAAATCCTCGTGAATCACCCTGTATAACATTAGGTTTTACGAAAATTAACAATAATAGATAACTTATTTTAAATAAAATCTTTATATTTTTAGAGATGAAGTCTCAAACATACACAATCCGTATTCGCTTCTCATCATAAGTAACTTTAGATCTAGGTTAAACTATGGAAAGTCTGCATACTGTAATGAAAACGTAACTCCCAGTGACGCCAACTTATATGGACACGTGGGACCAGAGCCCACCCAATAATTTGTCGATTTAATATTGTTACCACTTTTATTTATGAGGTGTATTTATTTTAACATAAAATTCAAATATTCAGCCCACCCAATGTTTTTAAAAAGTTGGCGCCACTGGTTGCTCTAGCACAGTTTTCTTTCATATGACTTTGTTTACTGGAATAGTTATAGGCTACAATTATTGAAATCGCATTGAAAACGATAGTCTTAACATTTCTGTTAGTTTTGGGTACATATTTTCTTAAATATAAAATAATACATCCTATAGTTTTATGATATGCGAGTAACAATAGGTTTTCATGCTAATTTTTGTAATATTTTATTCGCGTTTGTCTACATCAGGGGTTCTTAACCTATGGGTCGCGACTCAAACAAAGGTCGCCATAGTTTCCTGAAAAAAATAAAATTAAAGAAATGTTAATTAAAGTACTTGGGATTATGATTATATTTTATAATTATTGCTTATTATGAAATATTACAACTCTATATTAATAAATAATTGCTACACTTTTTACTTGTTTTTATTATAATAGCACTGTTTAACTTCAAAATAGGCCCAAGGTTCGCGCAAGTTTATAGTCCAGTTTACTTTGGGTCTTGGCCAAAAAAAGGTTAAGAACCTCTGGTCTACATGAACTGCGCCATACAGTTTAAAAATGAGATACAATGTTTTTCTTTGTCATGTATATTTTGTTATACATTATTGCGAAATGCGTGAAGTGTATGCAGAAGTAAGTTTTGTTTTCATTGTATTGATGATGATGATGATGATGATGATGATGATGATGATGTACCTCTTCTTATTACCACTAATAAAACATTGCTTTTTATATCAAAATTAATAGCAAGTCGGATGTATGTGGTCAAATTGATTTGAATCTTCCACATACATTTTTGAAACGATAGAAAGGAAAGTTTTCTTGAAAGTCTGATTACATTATTATTTGATACGAGCTTCGAAAGTCCAAACCTGGAAAAAGCAATGAATATTAAAATAAATGCTGATAAAATCCTTAATATAGAAGGAAAATAAAGGAGCAGATCTTCTACCTAGGATTAAGGCACGTAGAAGAACTGCGCCTAGATAGAAGACTCCAGACAAAAAGAGTGTACCATTTCTCGTTCAAGTTGAACCTTCATGCTGATTAATCTTTGAAATTGATAACATATCTGTAATTAATTAAATACTAATTCTGTGATACACAAAGTTTACAGGTTTAAAAATACGGTTTTAATATTAATGGATCACCGTAACAAGAAATTTGTTGTGAATTCTAGTTTAAATCTTTTACATGTAGACCCACTTACTTCACGCAATTGCATAATTCTAGTGATTATTTCTCTGCAGTTTGATGGTGTTAGCTACAGATACGGTAATTCAGAGACTCCATTGTGTCCATCAAGGGTATGTACCAAGAGTATTTTAAGAAAACTAAGTAGTGTAGTTGATTATATATCATACATTCAGGTTTTGATCTTAGAACTTAGAATTTTTTGTAGATTATAATTATATATCATTTTTGTATTTATCCCTAATTTAAGACCCTACATTTGACTTTTAAATAGAGCGCGACAAATGAGAAAATTTAAATCATGTTAGTTTCTACTTAACACTTCTAGAAGTTTGCCAGGAGTACTGAATCATATACGTGAACATGATACAAAATACGTATCTACTCAGATATAATAAAATTAGTGCATAAAATAGATTTGTGTTTGTATTCTTCACTTGGTAGACATTAATTTCGTATTAACAATATTTAAGCTAATTAACCAGATCTTTTTATTAAAGGTACAAGCAATAGGAGATTAAATATACAAAATTTTGTTTTTGAATATTTGATAGTTACTGAGAGAATGTGTTCACTTTTTAAATTGGATTTTCTACAAACAGTCTATTTTTAATCAACAGTAGCTATTGTAAACTTAAAAATGTTCATGCTTAAATTCTATTCTCTTATGTCCATATGTAAAAAAATATCATGAAAGTGTGCATGCAGGGGTAGGTGAGATATAATTATTTAATTTATAAAGTTATTGTAGCAGCACTTCACATTAGCGGATCTCTTTAAGAAAAGCGTAATATTTACTTCGCGTAGAACTGTTGCATTATAATTTTATGTGTTTCCGTAGCGATTTGTGGAAGTAAACTATATCGTCTGATATGCTGAGATTGGTTTGTACCGATTGGCAGGTTATGTTTCACAAAAATCATATTCTTTACTTCTCCGAAGTTTTGGTGGGTCTTCTTTATTTTCACCCCTACAATAATTTATTATTATTAGTGTTGAAAAACCTTTCAAAGTTTAGTTGATTACAACACCATTCAGGCGGTTTGATCATCAATAAATCAATGCCCCTGAGGTAGCTATTTATACAGAACGGATCGTAAGTAATGTCATTAAATTTCAGGGGTTATTTTTTTAAATATTTCAAACAAAAAAGTTGAAAATAATTGTTCACGTTTTTGCTTCCTTTTCGAGATGTAAATTATTTTTTTATGTGAAACATTTCATAGTGTGTTTTTGAAAAGCCATTGGTGGTGTATTACGATAATAAATGATGGAAAGAATTTTTATATTTGTCCTTCGAATATGCATACATTTTAACTTTTCGTTCTTCAAATGTTACATTTGTTCGGATGAAATTTCTGCACATTTCAAGGAAAAAACTAAAATTCTTTCAATCGCTTTTTATTATAGTACACTGCTCTTTTAAATTGACTGTGAATGTGAATTTAATCTATGACTTTCCCAAAACACGCTATGAAATGTTTCATATAAAACAATTTTTATTTCGAAAAGGAAGCAAAAACGAGCAACATTGTATTAAACTTTTTTGTTTGGAATATCTAAACAATAGCCCCCTAAAATGAATTACATTATTTACAGTTCACCTTGTATACAGACACCAAATACCGAGAAAGTTTGAGGAATAAGTTAAACAATCCAGTCACTAGATTCACATCAGTGCACTAAGAAACGCTTGCTTCTATCCGCGTGGAGAGCTGAGAAAAAAAAACTGCCTTGTGCATTGCGGCGACTAGAAAAATTCAGAGATTAATAGACTTCTATTAAAATTCTGAAGTACAGCGAGCGCCATCTAATACCGTATTAGTATTGAAAAGCGAAATAGTTATTTATGCAGTGTCCGTTCACAGTTCTTTATATCATCTCAACACATTGATGGACCGATTCTAAAGCCGTATGGGGCAAGTGGCGTTTCAGTAAAAGTGCGGGATGTTTCGCGGCGCTCATGCAAGCCAGTCACGTCACATACTATGGAAATTAATGCATTAGTTTAAGTACCGCTGCTGATGATACCAAGTCTGGTTTAAAATTCGCCTTTCTATAAATTCCCTGATGAAGCCGATATATAGCTTCTAAACACTGGACGTTTATTCATGGAGAATATCTCTTGGGAAGAGATAGATTCATATTTCTTTACATTCTCTGATGAAGTCTGTAATACCATAGTCTAGTATATACAGTCACGAAGTTTGAGTTGTTGAGGGTACTAGGAACAATAGACTGTACCGGTACTATTTCGCATTGTTTTTGATGAGGCGATAGTAGCGATCCTAGTGGTTAGAAATTATCTATGGATGCATATAAAGACTATTGAAACTTATGTAGGACCTATAGATAATTATATAGGTTGTATTGTAAAATTAGGTATTTTATTTTATGTTTTATTATTATTGTGTTAAATTGTATTGTGTATTATTGTTGTATTGTGTGTAAAATTGTATATGTGTTGTAAAATTGTATTGTGTATTGGTTATCATTTTATTGTGTATTGTTAATATTGTATATACCACTGCCACCGGGTGCTTGCCTACTTGCAGTGTAAATAAATACATACATACATATTCTCTACGTATTGAGCTTCGTGACTATATACTAGACTGTGGTAATACTGTATATAACTTCGAAACACTAGCCATATTCATAGACATTCTTAGTGCGGGCTTCCGGTGGATGATCACCGAACTAACGTTTTTCGTATTCATAAACCAGTGTTAGCAATATGATATGAATTCTGTACAAGTAATCAGTCGATAGCCGGGGCTAGTTTAGCACACTCGTAGCGCTGGCTAGCGAAATGTCTATGCATAGAACCCTTAATGTTCAGGCTTCGTGAATAAATCTTGGTAACGGATGCAACAGATAGATTCCTATTTCTATGCTCCCGCTAATGAAGCCGGTTCGAAGCATGGAAACAATGGATTTTAGATTTTGAAAATAGCTCTTGCTAAAGGATGCAACAGGTAGATTACTTTGTTGAAGTGTTCCCTGATGAAACCTAATCGTAGTTTCTGAACGTTGGATATTTAGACTTGAGAAATAGTTATAGAAATCCTCAAGACTTGTTTATTTTCGATTCCTTTTGTAAAGTGAGACTTAACGTCTCATCTGCGATCTCAAATGAATACGCGCAATGCCTTCCGCTACTTTAGACACATAATCACGGGTTAAATAATATTCTTTCCTATACTTAAATTTCCGGTTTTGTATAATAATAATAATAATAATAATAATAATAATAATAATAATAATAATAATAATGATAATAATACTTAATCACTTACTCACTTACTCACTTACTGGCTTTTAAGGAACTCGGAGGTTCATTGCCGCCCTCACATAAGCCCGCCATCGGTCCCTATCCTGTGCAAGATTAATCCAGTATCTATAATCATATCCCACCTCCCTCAAATTCATTTTATATTATCTTCCCGTCTACGTCTCGGCCTCCCCAAAGGTCTTTTTCCCTCCGGCCTCCCAATAAACACTATATGCATTTCTGGATTCGCCCATACGTGAATAATAATAATAATAATAATAATAATAATAATAATAATAATAATAATAATATAAAGTATCCCTGTAATATATTTTCCCGCTTAAACTGTAGAGGAGAAATGCACGCTTTTTTTTAGGGGGGGGGGTATTTGCTGTCTGTAATGTGCTTAACATAGGCTTAGCTGTTTTATATTTAAATATAGATTTATTAATAAACAAACACTTTACTTAGTTTATGTGATCATATTATTTCGGTACGGAAGTCAATACGTAAGGATTTGAAATTGCTGTGTTAATTAAAATCAGCATAACTTCTTGGACATTACTCGTACAGTGATTGGTTGCAGTTGCAGTAGTAGCTGGAATAATAAAGAGTTATAGAAACAAATATTCGTGGTAATGGTAGGTCACATTATTGCACATTCACATACATATTGAGAATTTTCCGTTAATTTCAGAGCGAAGTGGTGTATCCGAAGGTTGGGACAAATAAAAGTGGAGAGAAAAAATTCGTTGTCAACCTCGGCAACGAGACAATTCAAGGAGTGAGAATTGAACTCTGTGTGTACGTATTCACATCTTTTGAGAATATACTATTATGCTTAATCTTCGTAAATTATCTGAGAAGAAACTAAAATTAATTATTATAAAGATTAGTAAGAGGCAATTCAATAATCTTTAAAATGTTCAGCAATCTGTGAAACAAAAACGATTACCTCTTAAGTCTGGGATAACGGATACGTGGTCCACCGCTGTGGAGTAACGGTTCGCATTCCTGACCGTGAAACAAGCGGGCCCGGGTTCAAATCCTGGTTGGAACAAGTTATCTGGTTGAGGTTTTTTCCGGGGTTTTCCCTCAACCCATTAATATCAAATGCTGGGTAACATTCGGCGTTGGGCCCTGAATTCACTTCGTTGGCATTATCATCTTTATCTCATTCAGACTGCTAGATAACGTCAGCAGTTGATAAAGCGTAGTAAAATAATTTATTAAAACTAACGGATACATTAAGAGACTATGTATACAAGAACTCAATGTGCGTAACATATATAAAAATCGGTGTTGATGCAAGTTTTATCAGGAACTCTGTTTCTTTTCCTTAATTATAATGGATGAATAATTTAATTTATATCAGGAAAATGGCAACTTTGTACGTCGGCGGGAGCGTATACGCAGTTTATAGTAGTGGGGGGGGGGGAAACCGACCCCTGTAGCTGATTTCAGAGCCTTGTTCACTCAGAGCACGACAGACTGGTAACTAAGACTTTCGTGGTTCGAATCCTTCCTGGGAAGGAAACTTTTTTTTTTCCTTATTCAAATTTATACCCAATACTTTTCGATTGCAGCGATATTTTACTACTTAATTAACTTATTATTCCCAGAACATGAATTTTACCTGCTATCTAAAAGTTTTGGGAATAAATTTTAATAAGGAACAAAAAAAAAGTTTCCTTTCCAGGCAGGATTCGAACCACGAAAGTCTATCGTGCCCTGGAGTGAACAAGACTCTGAAATCAGCTACAAGGGTCGGTCCAGTTTTTTTGCCATTACTGTACATAGACAGCGCAGTGTCGGTGATTCGACAAACTACAGACTATTTATGTAAAATATTATTGAAATTAAATATAAGGAATTAAACGTCATATATTCATTTCAGTTAAAAGAGTTTTCTAAAACTGGCTGCCTTCTTTCTTGGATTTAACTCAGATGAGAGAATTGATTTTGGCAGCGACTCTCACAAACGCTGAACAATTGCTCGTGCAAGATAGCAGTGTTCCCCGGGAGGTTAGTTTTTCACTCAATACTTCTGTCACCTACACACTGAAAGAATACTTCTTGAATCTTGCTAGTTGACGTACTAGAAGCTTTCTGAAACTGCTTCATACCATCTTAATCTTCTCAACATTAACTGTGTAGTTTCGACAAGTGAAGTTAAAAGAAAAATTACATGATTTTAAGCAAAGCCACATCGTTTTGTAAATTACATGCTTGTTAAGCTCACTATAACAGAGAGAAAAAATATAGCGTACTCTCAGAGTCTAGCTCACGAAGCTCAATACGTAGTAAATATGCATCCTTAGATAGTTGCTAACCACTAGGATCGCTACTATCGCCTCATTACAGACAATGCGAAATAGTATCTACTTGCACAGTCTATTGTTCCTAGTACCCTCATAAACTCAAGCTTCGTGATTATATATATATATATATATATATATATATATATACTAGACTGTGGTACTATTTTATCTCATAATTTTTCACATGTTTACAGGAACGAAGTTATACGACTAACTATTTACTACATCAATTGCAAAATTGTGTAGTTTGAATGGAGTTCATTTAACGATAAGTATATATTGAAACTATATCATACACTGAACTAATTTTCGAATACTGTTACATTGCAGAAAGTAGTGATACTGCGTAACAAATGGACTTACTTTTACTAACTGTGATTTGAATGTATTGCGATCACACATTTATTATTTGTGCATTAAAAAATGTGACTTTTGTTCCTGATACAATTTGAATATACTGCATTACCATTAAAAAAGTATTTCCATTTTCATTAACGAACACAATTTTAAAAATATTTTTTTTTAATTCGGCATGGATTATTACACGGCAACAAATAGAAACCTGTGGCAAAGACTGGACAATTTGTACGAATAATTAAATGCATTTTATATCTTTGAGAGAATATATTCGTAAATTACATACTTTAATATGACACTTTAATTCTTAATCATTCCGCATTATAAATAAGCATTAGAATACATTAAATTATAAGAATTGTCCCCGGTGTGCTCAAAGTGCCAATAATGGTCTGATTTATACCATTTTGAGACAAGATTACGAATTTAATATTTTCTGTCGATAACCTATTTCTTTATTCAACAGGCGAAACGATAAATGTACATTCTCCGAACTATTCCCAAGCGGATACTCTACTAAATGCATTCAGAAATACATATACAAGAAATTACTAGCACTGGGGGAAGAAGACAAGACGGTCGTCGAAGAATTCAGGCTTCCGTCCTGCTGTTCATGTTTTGTCACTGGTCCAGAAAATGCAAGATAGATGTAATAACGATAGCATATCGTATACTTTCTCGATTATATCAAATAACCAGCTTTCTAAAATAGTAGTTTTACCTTCTTGTGTCGCTAGCTCTCTGTTTGATGTTTATAGTTTAATGTGTGCTCAATTGGATATCTAACTCAATGCAATATATTTCATATTAATTTTTAACTTCTGAAATTATGCTCTGAAGTGACAGAATTCAAAGAATATATCAGTTATTTTAATAGTTATATGTTCTGTCAAACAACGGATGTCCACCAGTCAGTTCACCAGTCTGCAGTATTTAGAAATAATAAAATTGTACTCACTATTATATCGGACGATCAAAATGTTCAACATTTGCTGTTAAATATGCGTCAATCCTGTTGAAAATATTGCGGAAAATTGCGAGAAATTAATTTTGTAATTGGTGCGCTATGATATGAAGTCCTTCCTTTGATAATACAAGGTCGGACATATGTTTTATATACAGGTACTTTTTGTCTGTAAGAGTACCATGTGTTCGTACTTTCCCAGTACCTTGAAATTTTTTTGTTGTTATTGGAATGTATATGTAGGGATAATTACAAATATATATATATATATATATATATATATATATTTTTTTTTTCTTTTTTTGTAGGAGTTGTAAGAATGTTTCGTCTCATAACTGTCGTAAATGACTGCTATTTGTTCTAAATTATATGGAATTCTCGCTGCATTACACAATATTACACAATTAATCAAGCACAAAGCAATAAACGTGTCAAAGTACCACCTGACTCAACGCCTTAACTGCGTATGAAACCGGTTATTAATTAGCATGATTGACGGCGGTCTACCTTGACTATACTGGGAACACAGTTAAACTACTTTAGGTTGTTTCCGATCAACCTAACCGACGGACACCCAATAATATACATAAATATTGCATATTTTTACAAAGTGAGAAAGTAATATAAATGTATACAGTTGGTCATGAGCAATAATTCTGAAATTATATTCACTTTGAAGGCCTAGCGACACAAGAACGTTAAAAAATAGAAACAAAATAATTAATAACTATTGTATCGTACTTAAAATCGTTACTGAATAGACTAAAATGTTAAACTCCTTAATGAAACTTTATACAATTATGTATTATTTTGAAATCTAAATGTTATTTAATAAGATAACCGAATAAAATGAAAATATTATCTTAACTGCTACTTATTCCACCCATGTAAATATGGCATACATATTTTTAAAAGGAGGGTTATATAAATAAGTTACATATATATGTCTTGTTCATAGAAACTAAGTAACATTTTCCTTCACATTTTGCTGAGTTTGACGGTCAAGCGATATAAGAAAGCTTAAAAAAAGTTGATAATAAGCCAGGTAATATAAGTAAAGTAATTGAACATCGTCGTCGTTCCTGCAATAACTCCTGTGTGCAAATTATAAAATTTTTCAGTAGGAAGAAAAAACACATTCATTTATCCTATGGCAGCCGCACATAGGAGACTGAATTCTTACATTTTCGAAACAAAGAAATATAATTACATAATTATAGGAGATTTTATTATTTGCTGTATCACTATTTAAGTTATTTAATAGAGCAAAAATCTGAAAATCAATAAATATGTCACAGTATTATTGCAGTAACAACGACGACATATTCCAGAAGTGTACTATGCAGCAAATACAACCATAAAATATGTAAAAATATAACTTCATATAATTATAAAACCATAAACAGAAATGAATATTTAGAAGTACCTATACTGATGATTAAGGCAGAAATATTTCCAACTTTATTAATGACTACGGACCATATATCTGAGGAATGGTAATTAGGCTACTTATAAATATCATCTAAGAGTGGAGGTTGAATTATGAAATTTTGTAATTTTTTGAAATATATAGAAATACGTTATGATGAATTAATTAAAATCTGGAACTAAATTTATTATCTATTTCCCAATTTGTCAATATAAATAAAATTCTAGTAAGTACAATGCTTGTTATTTGGGCGTTCTTCATGTCGAACTATTTAATGAAAAATTTATTCCTTGTTATTGTTCAAATTCCCATTATGGAGTCTGTAGTCATTATTTCGTTCTATGAGAAACAGTTCCCGACTGAGAGTAATTCTCCTGGTCCTAATTCTACTTTGTAAGAATTTAACTTCAGGCTTTGATTCATCTTGAAATGGGTTTATATATACAAGGCAGATAAAAAGTATGGAATAGTGCATATAAGTTTATCAATTTCAATTTTATTAACATTTTAAATGCACGATCCGTTAGGTATAAAACACTTAATATTATGCATTGAATTCAGACAAAGGATTTATTCGGGTATTCAAAGTATGAAAAAAAAAAAAAAAAAACACACACACACACTTTTCTTAAATGATAGCCTATACTTATTTGTACAGTTTTGAAATCTAATCTTTACTCTATGTCTGGGTATCTAATCTTTTTTTCTGATTATCACACAATTATTGCATACAAATTGTTGCTTTCTAAGTTCACATGTCCATCAGGTTTTTTTGCTAACATTTTGTCAGATAACCTAGAGTCCAAAATTTTTGACAATGTGGACTGTGTTTTTTTTTTTTTTTCATCTACCGTTAATTAAGCAAATCACAGCTCTTGTCGAGTCTCCTTTCTATCACTATAATCAACGATCGTTAGGACTTGTATCCTTTTCCTTTCAGTGAGATTAGGCATGATAAGCCAAATTAGAATTACTAGTTTGTAAGATAATTTGTGAAACTTTTTGTTGTAAATTAATTTATTCATGGTATTCTGTAATCTCTAAAAAATGTACGACGTATCTATATAACGTCATTCTTGTCAAATTTAACAGAAAATAAATAAGTTTTTACTAAAATGATCACAGAAAAATAAAATTAAGCAGGACTATATTTATATAGAATTGTGAGCAGATATCAGAAATATAAACATAAGTACTTTAAAACCTCGTATAATGAAACATCACTTAACCGAAATAGTGGAGTAGTAGTAATATGCGTTACAAGAGTGGTATGTTGACGTTTTCATGTTCGAGGAAAAGATTGAAAAAGCGAAACGTAGTTGAGCTTTTTTAATTTCCGAAAACATGAAAACAAACATACCGCTCGTGTATCGTACATTATTTTGTGCGAAGATCGTTTATTACATACCTGAAAGACGAATTTCTAATTAGTTGCAATGAAATCTCCATCTTGGTTTCTGTTTAATGACGGCAACTTTGGGATACCAAAATATCTATCTACAACATTGTTGCTATAAAATGTTTTCTGTGTTTACTATACTCCAGCAGGCCGTGATATACGTCTGCCTTTTTTTTCCCCACTTTATAAATGCGAACTTAAACAGTAAGGTTATGTAATGATTTATTTTTCATTTTAATATTTTAAAAATATTATTTATATAACATATTGCAGTAATAACATCGGCATCTGGAATATTGTTGATTTTTTCACGGCTTCCTTAATGTTACTTGCATCAGGAATGCAATAACTTTTGTGGAGTAGTAGACTTTACTTAATTTTTGCAAATATTTAAAAACAATAATTAACAGTGCAATTTAGGTGAAATTGCAGTGGTAAGTTTCCAATTTATAATTATTACTATGTTAAACGTCTCTAAAAATAATATGTTAAAAGCCTATAGCATTAAAATGAATATGGAGCTTAAGCGGTAAGAAGAGGGAAATTGTTATGTGTGTTACGTTGGGAATACTGAATGTGGAATTTTAGACTTACCGCGTATTGGTTTTGTGCGGAAAGCAAGTAAATACGCACGATTCGCACAAAAATACCTACCTTTTTTGGATCATAACACCCACTTTTTATTAATCAATACTTTCTAAATGTGACTGCATCTTATGTTTTCAAGGTCTGTCAATGCTTGTCAATGAGACAGCTACCGTCTTGTTCTTACCCAAAGCAAAACTACAAATAAATGTGAATGCCTTTGAAGAAAAGCGAAATCTGCATTTCACGCAATTAGTTCAATTATTTGTCTTCAGTAGTGGCCAGCGGATGTATATTATATTGATCACGTCAGTGGAAGTTATTGTTTACGTACTTTTTGTTCCACCTACCTATACCTCAAAAATTGTCGAACCGGTTAGGCTTACGGCTGATTTCACGAATATTCACTTCTGATACTGTAGAAGTGAAACCGTTGTAATTTTACCACAGTCTAGTATATACAGTCGCGAAACTCAATACGTAGTAAATATGCAAACATTGGATAGTTGCTCACCACTAGGATCGCTAATATCGCCTCATTACAGGCAATGTAAAATAGTACCGTCACAGTTAATTGTTTCTAGCACCCTCAAAACTCAAGCTTCGTGAATGTAAATAGTAGACTGTGGTTGTGCTATCGAAATAGTATCCATGGATTATCCGAAAAAAAAAAGACATGTTATCGGAAATGTTTCTCTCACTTTATTTTGGAGCTGGCCTTCTATGCCCAAGGTTGCGGGTTCGATCCCGGGCCAGGTCGATGACATTTAAGTGTGCTTAAATGCGACAGGCTCATGTCAGTAGATTTACTGCCATGTAAAAGAACTCCTGCGGAACAAAATTCCGACACTTCCGGCGACGCTGATATAACCTCTGCAGTTGCGAGCGTCGTTAAATAAAACATGACATTTTTAACACTTTATTTTGGATGCACGAAGTTTTATTGTATAGACTACAATTTAAAAATGTTTCTTTGTCACACTCTGGATAACTGGGGAATTATATTTTCTAAATTACATGCATAATATTGAGTAATATATTATAATTATGTCGAAATAATTTTATTAGACATTTTGGATGAAAAATCAAATTAAAATATAAATGATATTCCAAATATTTTTTGTTCACTCTGCCTATATAGTTTCGTGAAGACTGGTAGTATAAGCAAGTAATAATCATTGGTACGAATATAAGAGTGATGTCACAAAATGTTTCTCTTTATATACCCATCCATTAAATAAGTACTGCAAGAAAGGTTAAAAGGTTAAAAGGGTACATAAAAAATACTGTTCTATAAGGAAATTGCTTTACTTTTTCTAAATACATTGAAAAGTAATGTATATATTTATGAAAACACAGTTATTTTCAAAATTTTATATGTATTTTCATAATGTTTAATGTAGAGCATAACAGAGTTACTATCTACTTGTACTTATTACTATTGTTAAAACTTTACATTGCAATATGAAATTTATTGCACATAAAATGTATTACCTCATTATAACTTTCATTTTAGATTAGAATTAACATATAATTTCAAATATTGGTTTATTCATATTCGAAGTTAGATTCTTGAGGAATTATGATAAAGTATCTTTAGATAACTTGTGAAGGAATGAATCTGATAAATTCTAAATCTGTGCCACTAAGAATAAGTTCTGTGAAACAATAATACCCTGAAATATATCTCTTAACGTGTGTAACATTGAAGTGATGGCAAAATATCTACTTTAGTAGCTGGGTACTGTAGTTACAGTACTTTGGTCAAGAATTCATTTTTTCAATAATCAAACATCCTTTAAGACCATATTTTCAGTAGCAGTTTAAAAATATATCTTTTGACTTGCTTTAAGTTTAAACAAAAAGCTGTATTCTGAAGTTCAGTTTAGCTGCCTTTCTTGATTTAAACAATAATTTAGGTTAAACCATCAAGTTTGATAGTTGAAACTGAGCAAAATAGTTAAATTTATTACCATAACCTAAAAGCAAGCTGTTTATTGGAGAAAAATATTGGAATTCATGAAGATTTTTTAATGCAGTAGAAAATAAAGATATAACAATTTGATTCACAGCAAGAACTTTAAGACCTAGACAGAGTAAGTCATTTTCAAGAATGGAATGAAAGTGAGTTTTTAATATGTTTAGTCTCTATAAGGATACAGAAAACATGATATTAAATCAAATAGAAGACAGAATCAAATCATCTACAAAGAGAAACAGTTTTCTTTCTCCAGTTGACAAAATGTATACAGCTTTAAGGTATTACGCATCTGAAAATGTTGAAATAAATATTTTGGACAATTTTATTGGGGCATACGTCAAAGTACTGTAAGTAAAGTGAAGCGTGAAGTTTCTCAGACATTAGCAGGATTATCACAAGAAATTTTTTTCATCCAAAAACATGATTTTTTGTAAGTTGGAGCAGTTGCCTGTATAATGTTCTTTCTTTCCTTTACTAGTTCTGAAATTAATTTGCATTCCGCTTCTCTGAAACTTACAGTCCTTTCGCTTGTTTTTCCCTTCTGTTATATTATAAAGCAGTCATTCGCTAAGCAATCACACTGTCTGATAACAAACTATTTTTTTTCCTATTACGTCTTCATAATAACAATAATATAAATATAAATAACGCTATTTAATTTGTGAGATACTAATTAAAATATTGATCTTAAATACAAAACAAATTAAAATAAATGTCTCATTAACTAAAATTGATATATTATTTCAGTGATTAGCAATTAATCAGAAATAGGCTATATGATTACCAACTAAATGGTTTAATTTACAATTCATTTTGATTTTAATGATCCGTTATTTTGAAATAATCAATCTTTATGATTTAACAAAATGTACAAAAAAACAAGTTACATATCACTGTTTTTTTATATATTTGCTTTTTAATTTACATTTGCAAACGTTTTCACCCACCAAAGGGACATCATAAGACATGAAATAATATAAAAGTATCTAAAATCAAATGTATAGAATGATGTAAAAAATGTGAATTGGGTTAGGACGAGAATAATCTATGTGCGTGAGACTGCCATATTGTGCTTTTAATATTCATGTGTATAACCACAATATGACAGCCTCACGTACACAGATTATTTTCGTACTAACACAATTTTCATTTTGTATATCTTTCTACACATTTGATTTTAGATATTTGTATATTATTTCATGCCTGATGATGCCCCTTTGGAGGGTGAAAACGTTTGCAAATGCAAATTAAAAAGCAAATATATAAAAGTGATGTGTATCTTGTTTTTTGTACATTTTGTTTACCATAAAGATTGATTATTTCAAAATAACAATATAAGTAATAGTAAATGGTTTAAGCTCAGAACCTCAAGACTTGTGTTTAAGCAAGATTTTAAAATATTCTACCTTGAAGATAGTGTTAAAAATATGAAACAAGAATTTAAATTGAACACAATTAGACCACATTCTCAATAGTAATTTAAACTAACAATTTGTGATTTATATTTCCAAATTGGAGTAAAATTTGTTAGGTAAGTAGTATTGTAAAAATAAAGCTCATGAAGAAAGCAAGAAAGTTAAGTTCAATGTCACTTCGAAAATCTTTTTACCCAGAAAATTATTTATAATGTGTGTCCATTCTTTATTCGGAATCTTCTTCTATCTTATACACAGCTTCTGTCACAGTACTCTTCATATTCATTTTACGAATATAACTGATGTACTGATAATGTTTTTCAAGTAATTAAATATTTTTCCTATTTAAAAAACGGTGATTTAGATCTCAATGTTCAAGTTGATATTAATAAAGCCATGTATAACTAGTGTTTTTGTTTATTGTGCTGCTTATGAGAATTGCAAATTTTGTAAATTTAGTGTTATTAATTGGTTATGAGCTTTGTCATTTCTATTGGTTAAGATATATTTACTTCCTTACATAAGAACACTTCTTTGATTTTCTATCTTAGCGCGCCATACTAATTAGTAGTGATAAGAATCTTACAGTATATATCGAGCTTCCAATAGATAATTATCGAAAATCTGAGTTCAGTAGAATTGTCACATCATTCTCGTACATCAATGTGGTTTCTAAAATTATATTGTGTAATTGTAAATTTTCCCGTGGAAATTTTCCACCACAAAAGTGTCTTCTAGGGTAGCAGCACAGCCAGAATTAAACCGAGAATGCTGCCGTTCCTGTAGAATGAGGAATCATAAAAAATACAGAAATATTTTGATTAAATTACATAGTTCTTATATCTAATTAAGGGTCGTAGATTGTATTTAAAATATATCGTTAATTCGGCATTCAAGTAGAATATCAGCAGCTATATTATCAATAGAGCCCGGAAATTTAGGTGCTATAAGTTTACATTGTTCCTCGGTATAGTTTATAAAATAGAAGCCACACCCCCACTTCTTTGACACGTCATTCTTGTCATTCAGTATTTTCCTTTTGGTACCGTTAAAGATCTCTAATTCTCTTAACTGCTCTTAGAAATTAACGCACGGTTTACAAGATTCATTACCCAGTCCTTGTGACTCTGTTGTCTATTATTACATATCGGACATCTGTGAACTAGGCTTAAAACCCTCCTCACGGGCACCACATCTATTCATCTACATTCAGTGTCATTCTTAACTTTTAGCACCTAAAATTCCGGACTCTTATCAATTATAATATTATCGACGAATTACGTTTTATTATACAATTTCCAATGCATTTTAGTGTTTCGATCATATAAAATATTTTTATTAAATATGCCCATGTCTTCAGTTCTTGATGTACCAGTCAAATCATTGTCGTTAAATATAATCATCCCTTTGGTTTCAAAGACGAGGTTGCTTATGCGAGATTGTGAATCTGAGACCGAAATCCGTGAATAACGCACGAAATTTTATTAGTCTTAATTGCGGCAGTTTCTTGACTAAGTGATCGTGGATCAGTTGTCGGCGAACATCCTCCATCGGTAGCACATAGGGGGTGTGGGAGTCACCATGCTCGAAGGGGACGAGTAGTAGTTGAGGACGACTGGTACTGGAGTATGAAGACCTTGCTGGGGCCCCTCAGGTCTCCGGTACCTTGATGACGAACACAAGGGTGGGGCTCTCAGGGAGTACCTCTGGCTGGGAGACGATGCCAAAGGCCTGTGGAATGCTGATTCCTGTCCCACGCTGCCTGCTGTACAAGAGGGCTGTATTAGTTACAACATCTTGAAAATTTGTTTACTGTACTTGTATAATGTTTATTGAACGTCTAAAAGCCATGTCTTGCAATAGAACTTTTCATTTTCGTAATATAAATGAAGGGTTCAGAGCCGTAGTGGACCAAGCGTAATTTATTAAAAACGGAGAAAGCAAGAGTTAAAGTTAAGTGAATATCATAGTTTAATGAAGATTGAGATATCATTTAGTTTTAATATGTATACTTTTTTATATTTGAAATCATCCGTCCTCAAGTGAGGTTGACCACTGGGATCCGGAATTAACGAACATAAAAGATAAAGGGAAATGAAACGAGCAAAATAATGATTCGATTTGTACATTAAAACAAAAATTTACGTGTTAACATATAGATGATAGTGTAGAATTTGAAGAGATGCCTTCAGAATTTCCATTACAATCTTCTGAACCTCATAAAAAGGAATTTGAAAGGATTTAAGGATATTACATGTAAATTTTGGTAAACAACCCCTCGCTCCAAATAGTAAGCCTGTAACATCCCAGTTGTAAAGCGAAATGCCATATTTTTCACTGAGGTATGGAAGACAAGGTACATATTTAGCTCGCTTGTCATCATTTATCTGCAGTTCTTGATTTGTGTCTCGTTCAAAGCAAATCGTAGGGTCTAAGACCATCGCTTTCTGGGTTCTTCTATTGATGGCAATTATATAGACTCTTCTATGAGAATCATCTTCAGACACACATGTACTTCCCATCCTCTGTTTCTTAGCAGGTTGGCAATTGCTGTACGGGCACGATGGTGTCTGTTGTTACGCAGTAGCTCTCCCTTCTTACAGAACCCCAGTACTTGCTTTATGTTTCTATTGAATTATGGTAAGAACTTCATTTTAACACTTGTTTTCTACGGTTTAGTAAATGGCGCTTGGCCCACTATCGTTCTGAACCCTTCAAATGCATGTGTTCAAATTCGACATGGACTTCATTTAAATAAAATGATATTTACTAATAGTAATTCGAGGTATAGAGAGTCTGTTATAAAAGTATTCATTTTTACATCACCATCATTTGACTTTATAAACAATAATAGTAAACGAAAACAAACACGGATGATATTTTCTCGAATGCTGTTCGACAGAGAATTGTCAAATTTCTCCTCGCAGAATGAAGTGGTGGAATATTGTTCTACGAAAACTGTTTATCTCTTTATGTAGCTTTCAAGTGCATATCATTTAAAAGCCGGCTCACTGTAGTTTTTCAACTACATGCTGTAAGTCCCGCGAATTCTGTAAACCATAAAATAATTCACTGCACTGAAGATCTTGTTCCGGAAAATCAATTGACAGAGAAGTCTGTGCGAATTTTTCAAGAAAGTAAATAACGTTGGTAATACCGAACAAATTATTCACAAACGCGTAATATTTTTAAAAGTGCTTTAAGATGACGATGACTGCCTAGTAATTTGGCTGAAGAAAACAACTCAAAACGTATTGAACGTTATTGCCAATATTTCAAGCCTGGAGGTGTGGCGCAGGGGATATTATGATCCCATCCAAATTTATTTACGTGTAGTGGAAAATATCATTACGGAATCGCACTTTACCCGCTCCTTACCTTTCCCTGCATTCCTTTCCTTTTTGTTTGAGGTCAGTAACATGGGAGTGAAAAAGGAAAATCCTAAGAAAAGAGTTTATTTTTAAAGCCATTTGTTGAAAAGTGCAGGAAATAACCCAGGCCAACAGTCCCGTTGCTCTTCTGGCGAGCGCTGTGTGCATGTAGTTTCACTGAGTGATCTGCTGTCGAGAAGTTGAGTTAGTATTGCAACGTAGTACCGGTATAGTTCAAGCTAAGAGCGTATTCCGAATCTCAGCGCTGAGCAATCTGATTGCACTGCGGTGATCCGAATTTCAACGAAAACGTCACTGATGCTCCACCGGTGTCGCACCGGTTTCATCAGCTTGCAGAAGTGGTGGCAGTCTTCATCAGCGCCATCAGTGAATCTGATTGGTTCTTGTATAGGGCGGGAATTAGCAGACGAATGACATCGTGCACTGTTGTGTCATGGCAGTGTGTTCTGCTTTAGTTCTGCTGTACTGTTTGTAATGAGCACAACGTAAAAACAATACGTTAATGGCTTATGAGTGAACATGTCAACGGACCAGTTATTACTAATGGTTCAAGAAATAAATTGTTTATGCTCTCTTTCCTTTGAACAAAATAACAGTACGGAAATTTCGCAAAATCTTGCTAGCATAGCACAGACAACAACTTGTACAGCCGCCATGATAACCAAAGAATCTTCCAGCAGTTATGTTCCTATTTCGCTGCAGCGTGACGTCATTGTTGCCCACCGGTCCGGTGAGATTCAGAATACTCTATAAGAAAACATTCCCTCTTATCGCAGGTATAATCCTCGTTATCACTAGGTACTTTGTTATTCTTACTAAATAGGCTCCTACAAATATCGCAAATTAACAAATTAGGCCTACACCGAAATAAAAGGAATCAATCACTGCACTCACACACCTACTGGCACTTATGCCAGAAATAGTCTTATATGTGTGTATATATATATATTATCATCATCATCATCATCATCATCATCATCATCATCATCATCATCATCATCATCATCATCATCATCATCAGGGATTAGGCCTTTCGACCTGTTCCGTCCTCTCAAAGAAATTGATCTCTCCATCTCTTCGTAGGCCTTCCTCTGTCTCTCTTGCCTTTGGGTTTGTACTCTAGAATATTTTTAGGAATACGGTATTCTGTCATTCTTTGTAAGTGTTCATAATATTTTTCTTGATATTCTTTTATTTTATTGTTTAAGTTGAATATATTCAGTTCGTCTCTTATCGTTTCATTATATTGTCTGTCTGTTCTTCTGTATCCAGCTATCGATCTCAAAAATCTCATTTCTGATACTTCTATTTTGTGCTTTTGGTTTTCTGTTAGGGTCCAGCATTCTGACCCATACAAGAGAGATGGGACTGCCAAGACTTTGTAGAACTTCAAAATGGTTTCTTTCCTTGTTTTGTTTAATAGGGTTCTTTTAATCGTTCCACATATTTGATTAAAATTTTGTAATTTTCTTTGTTGATCTAATTCTCTTGTGTTTCCAATTTTACAGCCCAGGTATTTAAAATCTCTTACTTGCTCTACTATAATGTCGTTAATTAAAATTTTACATCGTACCTTGTTTTCCCTTGGAAAGCTAAAATTTTTATTTTTGTCGGAGATATTGTTAAATTATAGTTTGAGGCTGTGATTTGTAATTCATATATTAGTTTCTGAAGACCATTCTCTGAAGCAGCTATTACTAATTGATCATCTGCAAATAAAAGAGTTGTTAAAACTGTTTTGTACAATTTCTTTGTTGATTCTATCCAGTCTTGTGTGACTTGGTCAATATATAAATTAAACAATGCGGGCGACAGCGGACACCCTTGTCTTACTCCTAGGTTTGTTAAAATGTTTTCTTTACTTCTTCTTGTGCCACTTGATATTTGTATTTTTGTTTCTGTGTAAAGGCTCTGAATAGCTCTTATGAGATGTAGTGAAAACCTTTGCCCTTTAGTATAGCCCATAATAGGTTCCTTTGTACATTATCGAAGGCTTTTACGTAATCTATAAAGCCAATATACATTGGAAGATTATATTCTCTTCTCTTTTCTACCAGCTGGGAAATTGTAAATACACAATCTATACACGAGCAGCCTTTCCTGAATCCATGCTGTTGTTCTAGTAATATATTTTCTGATATTATGCTTAACCTTTTCGTTAAAATCTTTGCATATGCTTTGTACGAGGAATTCAGGAGGCTTATTCCTCTATAGTTCGAGCAGTTATTCCTATCTCCTTTTTATGTAATGGTATTACTAAGGCTTCTTTCCATTTATCCGGTATAAATCCATTTTTCCAACGCATATTTATCAATTCTAAAAACTTGTCTAAAAATGTTTCATTTGCGTATTTTAGTAATTCATTGTTTATTTCGTCTGTGCCTGGGGATTTTCTGTTTCTAATTGTTTTAGGGCTTCTTTTAATTCCTCTAAAGTAATGGGATCTATATCTGGATCATTCTCTTCTAAACTCCAAGGAGGATCGTTTTTATCTGTCCATAATTCAATATAGTATTGCTCCCAATCATTCAATGTTATTGGGTTCGTTTGGAGTGTGTCTTTTTCATTGTTGTTTAAGAATTTCATAATTTTATATGCCTTTCGTTGTTGTCCATGTACATCATGTTCTATATCTGTTATGTATTTCTCCCAGTGTTGTCTCTTTATTTTCCTTACCTCTCTTTTAACTATCGCACATTTTAGTTTGTAGTTAGTTCTATCTTCTGTCGATTTAGTTTGTATTTTAGGTATGCTTGTTTCTTTTGATGTATCTTATCTTCTATATTTTCGTTCCATACTTTAAGTCCTCTTTTCTGTCTTCTTTTTTTCCTTTTTCCTAAAACCTCTGTTGCTGTTTTATGTAGGATATTTTCCAATTTGTCCCAGTTCTGATTTATGTTGTCGTTGAATTCTATACCTTCCATATATTGTTTCATTCGTTTACTATATAACGCCCGAATGCTCTCTTCTCTAAATAAATTGACTTTATATGTTTCTATGGGTTTTCCTTTTTCTTTTGTTCTTGTTCTCCACCATCTTTTAAAGAGAACTAATTTTGCAACAAGGAGAAAATGATCTGAACCAACATCGCTTCCTCGAAATACTCGTGTGTCTTGTATTGAAGATACTAGTTTTCTATTGACAAGCACATAATCTATTATGCTTCGAAGTCCTCGTTGAGACCAGGTAAATTTATGTATCCCTCGATGATTGAAATAGGAGTTCGTTATTCTCATTTCATTATGAGCACAGAAATCTTTTAATGCTTTCCCATTTTGATTTTCAACTCTTTCTTCATGTGGCCCCATTATATCCTGTATTGGATTATTTCCAATCCGAGCATTATAGTCCCCAGCTATAATTAAGTAGTCGTTTTTATTTAGTTTTGATATGTATTCTTGTAGTTCAGAGTAGAATTCCTCTGTTTCTTTACTTCTACCTTCTTCAGGTGCATAAATGGAAATTATTGTTAAGTATCCTCGATGTATGTGAAGCCTCACGCTTACAGTTCTTTCACTTACCCAGTTGTAACTTTGGATTCTATTCTTCAATGATTTCTTCACCATAAGGGCTACTCCTGCGCTTGCCCTTTTCTCCTGAGTTACTGCACTATAAATTAGTATATAATCTGTTAATTCCTTTGAGCCTTTTAGTTTCTTCTTAGTTTCTGATATAGCTGCTATATCTATGTCTCTTGATTTTAATTCAACTTCTAATTCGGATTCTTTATTACACAAGCCCCTCACATTCCAAGCTCCTATTTTAAGATTTTCCGCAAATCCTGATCGTCTACCTTTATTCCTTGCTGTTTTCGTCTTATGAGTATCAGTCCGGCTTATTCTTTGATGAGGCAATGCAGTAAGTAAAATGTCCCCTGGCCGCGTTACGAGCGCTGCGCAGGGTAAGGACAATGATGGGGCTGCCATCTTCAAGCATATGTCCATGCTTCTCTGTGTATTAACCCCTTCAGAGAGGGCTGCTGCTTCCGCTCTTCCAGCCGTTGTGACTATCACATGGTTACACGTCGCCTGGTTGACCGTTACAGTCTTCACACGTATCCCCGTGCAGGGGGCCTCAATATACCCTGAGGCACTGGGTCCTCGACAGAATTTAGCCACCAATGAGGTGCCCACCCCCGCGACATGGACGCATCTGCCGAGAATTATCCATGTATAAACAGTTATGACTAACAAGCCTGCCCTGTCTATCATGGATCGGGTTAGTAGCCTTGTATAATAACAAGGCTAGAGGCATATATATATATATATATATATGTTTATTTATTTATTTATTTATTTATTGTTATTTATGTACAATGGCTAGAGAGGGCATTCTGCGCGTATAAGACGCTAAAACGGTCTCTGGCTCAAAGCCAGAAATGTCAATAAACTACTACTGCGTCTGGTGAACATCGACTCCGAAACCTATTCACATTTTTTCGACAATAAACGTAAACAAAAGGAAGATTACAGTACCCTCCCCACAGGTAACAAAATCTGTGGCGCGGTTTACACAAGAAACAATTCTTTTCATTTGAAATACCATGTGTTGAGCAAAGACTCTTTGAATTCCAAAGAGTGTAAACCAGACGCTTACCTTATATATTCTAACACACAACTAATTATTAATTATTATTATAAATAGTACTACGAGTATATAAATTTTTAGCCCTAACGCATCACTGGGATAGAGATATATGATAATTTTTGTTGTTCTGAAGGTTATAATTTCTCGTGTGTTTCGTAGTAACACGTAAACAATATTCATGAAATATTCACATATTAATTACTACTTGGATGTGTGTATGTGTTTAATAAGCTGCTAAATGTGATTTCACCACTTTCATTAAGTTTCTCATAAAATGAAAATATAGTAGGCCCTACACTACCTCCTTGATCCTACATTAAAATAGTACATTTTAATTATCTATAGTACAAATTGGCTTGTTCCTATGCATTGAATTCTTAACGACAGTATTAGAACAGTCTAGTATATACAGTGACGAAGCTCAATACGTAGCAAACATGCATCCATAGATAGTTGCTAACCACTAGGATCGCTAATATCGCCTCATTACAGAAAATGCGAAATAGTACCGGCACAGTCTATTGTTCCTAGCATCCTCACAACTCAAGCTTCGTGACTGTATATACTAGACTGTGGTATTAGCTAGTATAGAATAAGTAATTGAAAAGGTTCCGCACCGACAGAAGTCAATTTATCGTGGCGTCTTGATCGACAATGACTTGATTCTCCACGACACACCGCGCAGGCGCAGCACGATCTGGAGCGAAGTGGCTTGTCTTCTGGTGAAGAAGCTGTAATAAAAAGCAATGATACTCTAGAGATGATGTAATTAGTGGCAATCTTTGTAGCATATTTTAGAAACTTGTTGCATAGTATTATCTGAACAAAAAAATATTGTGAACACAGCATTCTATTAAACTGGGTAAGATTTGCAAATGGGAATATGGTTTTCCTCTCAGTACTAAAAGTATGTTCACTTCTCATTCGCTAATTATCCCAGCCAGGGATGATAATTCTCTTTACTTGGAATTGATTTGTGAATATAAATAATTTGAGAAATGCTTACATAGTTATTACATGCTATAAAATGGTTTATTTATCAATAGGGCCTATGATATATTTTCGAAATAATACAGAGTCGTTATAATATATAGCTGCCGTACGGCATATGCGTTCTGGGGAATCGCACTGGCCGGTATAGTCGCGTTACGTGTTCTTTTCTACTCCACTCCCCGTGAGTGCTTTCTCCATATCTTTATTTTACTATTCTTTCCTTTCTCCATTCCTCTATATATTCTCTTCTTTTTTTGGCGCTTCCTTTCTTTCTTCATTTTTTCATTACTCTCTTTTCTTGGTCATGTCGCCGTTCTTTCTCATTTCTTGATTTCCCCATTTATTCTTTTCTTTTTCATGATCCTTTATTGCGCCATTTCTTGATTTCTCTACTTATTCTTTTCTTTGTTGGGGTTACCTTTCTTTCTAGATTCTTGACTGCTCTATTCCCTCTCAACTATTTTCATTTTTCTCTTCTTTCATCATTTATTGAATTTTCTATTTCTTTTTTCATTTTCGGTTCTTCCTTTATTTCTTCTTTTCTTCTTCGATTTTCGATTTCCTTCAACATTTCCTGATTTCTCTGTTTCCTCTCTTTAGTGTTAGTCTTCTTCCTCCCGTTTTTGCTTCTTGTATTTAATCTTTTGTTATTTGGTGTGTTCTTTCTCCGTTTCTTGATTGCTCTATTTCTTCTTTCCTCTTTTCATTTTTTCTTTCTTTCTACATTTCCTGATTTCTTTACTTCATCTTTTATTTTTAATTTATCTTTTTTCCTACATTTCTTATTTTTTGTTTCTACTTTTGTTTTTTTCATTTTTCCTTCATTTCTCCATTCTTAATTTCTGTAGTTATGGGGTAGTTTTCGCATGAATCCTCAAACACTAGAAGAATTCCAGGCTAATGCTGAGCATGAAATAAGAAGAATTTCAGTTGATGAGATTGGACGGGTGAGTGACAACATACAGTACATATTCTAGCGATGTCAAGCTTATATACGAGAGGAAGGACAATATGGTCAGGGGTCTACTGTAAGATAGGTTTCATAATCCATTTCTTCTTCCACCGTTGTAGGCAGGATTTTACCGGCTGATGCTTGATCTATCGCCCGGGAGCAAGATCTCGTGCTACGGAAGCCTTATATTTTAAGGTCCCTGTATTTTGTTATTGAAAGTATTATTTTCGGTAGTAACGGAAATACACATTTTCAGCATTCCTCTACCGAAAAAAAAATGTTATTGGATATGCTATTTTTCTCTTTATCTGGCTGTGTACATAGATTTTTCCTAAAGTACTGAATGTATTTTATGAACAGATGTATTACAGGTGCTTCCACTACTATTTTCATTTTTTTAGCATTCATATCGATATAACTATTATCGATATACCATTGCTGCCAACGCGAAAGGGAGTATTCCAGGTACAAAGGATAGCTATTCTCGCGTTATATCCTCCAACCTTATCACAGACAGGCTAGCTGTCACGCAGTTGTCGATCTACCTATCAAGGAGTTCGGAGCTGTTACTGTACTTGAGACTTAGCCTACCTGTTAGATTAAGTGATATGGCAATCGACTGTAGTTCTGGTGATTTGAAATTACTATAGACAGCACTGACAAACCAGTAATTATTATAATATCGATACAAATACTACTCGAATAAAAATAGCGTCTGCAGCACCTATGGTACATCTAAGCCAGATTTTTTCATATTCTACAGAGTGATCCAAAAGTCGCGCACATCTTAACAATACGTTCACATATATTTATAAAGATGAATTTATTACGTTTACTTACATCAATTTTCACATGAGTTGCATCAATTTTTACAATATATGCTGAAAATGGCAGCCCCGTTTAGTAATGCATGTACGAACTTTTTTTTACTATGTTTACGGCTACTTTTTGAGCACGAGTACACTGATGTTAATCTCCGTTGTTATGTTCATCTTTAGTTCCTCCAGAGTGTGCGGCCTGTTTTTGTATATCCTTCCTTTAAGTTAACCCCACAGGAAGAAATCTGGGGACGTCAAATCGGGGGAATGTGGGGGCCATGATCCTTGAGATACGCTCACCTGAAAACTAGCACAAAAACTGCATGGTTTCATTAGATGCGTGATATGTGGCACTGTCCTGCTGGAACCAACAATCACGTTCATCAATGTCAAGAAGCGCAATAAATTGTGTAATGATGTTTATGTACACAACACCGGTCGAATTGTTAGGCACTGCCACATGCGGATAATTCCTACGAACACGTGCATAAGAACGACTGGAAAAATAACGTTTAACAATGAAAACTCGTTGCTGAGCAATAAACAAAGGACTACTACAAGCGTCAGTGTATACATACACATCACAATGACGTTTAGGTTTGTTGCTGTTAATATCCATGATGCTATCTAGCGGTAGCCGATAGCACTTTCCAACTGCATTACTCAATATAGACATTATAATTTTAATGTGCACGACTTTTCGATCGCTCTGTATATGAATTTACTCTTATTTACGAGATTGTGTTACTAATTAAATGTAATTAATTTTCACGCATCCATTTTTTTCGTCATAGTCCGTAATAGTATTAAATTGGGTGATATGAAACTATAGAAACAGCATGTTCGTTACAAAAATAAATATGTGTGCATATACGCATATTATGAAGTATATGAGAATATGACTCACGTGGTGAGAGGGCCAAATCTTGGTTCTTGAGGCACTTGATGACGCTGTGTAGACCTTCCTTGACGGGCACGTGGGTAACATGACCCAGCAACGCTAACGTTGAACTGCTGCTTTGGTTCATCACACACATATCGCCTTGAGCAGACGTAGTGTAGAGTAGTGACCCTGAAAATATATTATACGTTTAGAACTTAATAAATGAGGAGTTCACAACCAGAGTGGACCAAGTCCATCTGGAATAGTTCTGAGATATTGAGTCTTAAAGTTCCTGGCTCACGCTTAGCAACCTTCACCTTCCATAGGAAATGCTGCCCTCTGTGGAGTAACAAATGAGTTATGGACTTTATTTGTTATGGCAATGAATAAATCTAAGTTTTCTTCATCCGAGATTCTATTAATCCACAAACTGATCACTGGTGGACTTGGTCCACTCTGGTTGTGAGCCCCTCAAATATGGAAAGCTCAGGATAAGGGTCTTCTACTATGCTACATTAGAACTAAACTCCTAAGTGGGTGCTTCCTATTACTGATTGGCATTTTATTAGTGAGTACAATTGCATTGACTGCGATGAACATAGTAAAACTTTTAGTATACTACAGAGAAACACAGGCTTATCCATTCTTATAAATTATACAATAATGTTCGTACGCATTTGAGCGATTTTTAAGTTTGTCTTTGTATTTTATTTTCGCGGACTCAAGCCTGTACTAGGCCGTTGGAATTTCAGAACTATAATATTAAATAAAATTAAAGATTTGAAAATTTGTAGGTGGTTCTGTTAATGTGCATGTCATTTGAGTGATATGATTATGTAATCAACAAACCAGAGAAAGATTTCTATCGTTAGAAATCTTTAAACTATTTTGATTATCTCGGAGCATTTTATAAATAAAACAATAGCAAGTTCACAGCATTCAAAGCTCAGGTCATCGAAGATGCTAACCTAATCGACTGCCTGCACTGCAGACTGGAAAAACTTTGGCCGCTATTTGCTCATGACTCCAGATCCTCCACAGTTCTCGTATACAGGGGTCCAGCTGAGGACTCTGTAATAGAAATAAAAAGATATTAAAACCCCAAATGACTTAGCTCGAATAATTACCGAGGGAATCTGAACATACATCCGAAGTATCATTCCAGTCACACTCTGGAAGACTTACGGTGAAAAGCAACTATGAAACAGGCTTTGACTAAGTCAGGCCTGCAGAACTGTAGATCTTGAGAGCGACTGCTTTCCTCCTCCCTCTTTTACCCCACCCACCTTTTCTACCTGTGCCGTCACGGCGTTCTAGTTGCGCTCGGCTGCATCAACATTCATTCTCGGAGCGGAAGTGGAGTGAGGCTGACGTCATAGTTCCTCTACTTTGCGAGTTCTGCAGGCCTGGACTAGGTGCTTCCTTTTGTTATTCTCATACCAGTGCATTCACCATAGAAATGTGATCGTTTCCGAGCAAATGATAAGAATAATTATATGGTCAGAAATATTATTTGTGTGTAAGATTTATTTCATAGCATCGCTCTGTGTATCACTTTTCAAGATTCTTTTATTAGATTAGCTAAACCAATTGAGGAAAATTGCAGCTACAGATACATACACAGACAGAAATATTTTGTTCTTAAACATTTTGGAATAGGCCTATATTTATTGCATATTATAATTTTTATCTTTACCTGCAGCTTTGCTTGTAAGGAACATGTAATCAGTTATTCAATGTTCTTAGCTTTAATTGAATGATATAAGGTATCTGGTTTATAAAGTCCACATTTTACGCACCATGAAATACATGTGTATCCTCCGGAAATCGGCGAGGGTGCAGGACGGAGACTGCAAATGTTCCATCAACGACCGGAAGTACGTCGGGTCCGTTGTAGATGAGGACGCAGTAAGTCGAGAAGTTACTTCCTGTACGTTCAGCATTAGAAGTTCTTTGTAGCTAAGAAAGGATGGCTGTAAGATTTTATCCTGTAATAAGACAAGAAGTTTTGTAAGCCGGAGCAATGCAATGGATAGAGTAAAGTATAATCACAGACATTCAAACGGGTACGAGGAGTTTCCTGTACATTGGTGTGTGTTTCATTCACGTACTGAAGGCAAGCAGTGGCGGTATCATGTCGCCCTACAAACACTGTCTCTACAAGCAGTAAGAGGTGGTTTCGTGAGAAATTTTTGTTGTTCTGTCGAACAAAATGTAATATGTTTACTTTGCTCAACGGTTCAATTAGGAATATAAAAAAAATTGTCACGCTGAATAATGTATTATTATTTATATTGTTATTATTATCATTACTGACCACTAAGTATATGTTTCTGTAATTATTCTGTACGTGCATGAATATTGATATTTTTAAATCTTCTCCCTAGAAGGATAAAATTATTAGGTTTTATCTCAGTTTTAATCTTCATAATCTTTAGGTGAGGGTAATTATTTATTAGTTATTCATTTAATAATGATATTGTAGAAAACTGACTCAATATTATATGCCAACGAACTGTTAAACGCCAGGAATGAACATGTCTCAAATCATACCCAGGAAAAGAAAGATGAGAAAAATGAATGTAAGGAAGTCAGCTACCTAATGGGTGTTTGAAATATCTCGACTCTGAAGCCTTTTAATGGAGCAGAATTTCTCAAAAGTCTAATGATTAAAATAGCTTAAATAACTTGTCCATAAGAAGTTTTTAATTTAAAAAACTACGAATTTCTCGACCAACTATCGAGAGAAGAATTTAGAAAATTCCTGATTATATTCAAGAGGAAGGTTAAAAAAAGAAGCAAGAAAAATCTTATATTATTCACTGGCTCTTGATAACAGCAGTGACATTACTGATATAGCAAAGCTTGTGATTTTTATCCGCGGGATTGATCAAGATGCTAGTACAGGAACCACCATTGGTTGTAGTTTTCATGCCGAGTACCTTTCCTCCGTCTCCTTACTTCATAGGCTGTCTGTCACATGTAATCACTGCAGCTCGAGTTTTGGTCACCGCTGCTATAGACTGTTGTAATTGTAATTATTAAGCAATGAATGTTCTGAATGAAAAAAAAAAAAGAAAAACAATCGTCGAACTACTTCGTACATGCGTACACATTTGCGTGTTGCAAAACATGAGGCACTGAAATTTTATACTGAATAACGTAAAATGATATAAAGAATCAGGAACACACGTATCAGCAAACTCATGTTCAGGTGTAGTTTCATCTACGTACAAGAAGTATAGAAGTTAATGCACAGAAGTATTTGAAAAACGAGATAGATTGAAAACACGTAATGCTTTATAATGGAATCACTTTAAATATAATTTATATAAAAAAACTATTTAATTATTTCATTGAGCCTAGTAATGGGAAATTTTGAAATTTCAAGGTACATTTTGATTATGGATTCATATAGTAATCTTGGTCATAGACTAATACAGTGTTCTAAACCTGCCGTTGTGAAAAAATATTGCTCTCATAACGGTAAATTAACGTTCTGCCTAGTATTGTAAACATAAGTAAATGTTATATAAACTTTGCGATTTTTTTTATGGTAGACTACTTCAAAAATGTATATTCAATCCTCTAACTGAACAGCCTTCATAATTTACATAACCTTAATTTATTTCAGACTAAACTGAAGTTTCTCTGTTGCTTTGAACCATTTTAAAATGTGTATTTATGGTTTTCGTTTATTAATTTATTAATTATTTATTTACTCGAACTTCTTATTTTCCTTATTATTGTTCCGGTACATACACACCGTGTCCCGCTTAGAGAGATCGAGAAATAAGTGCTAATTTAAAGTATAGGCTTAAATAATGGCTTTATAACGTAACTTTTTGTGCAACTTGCTGTAAAAATTGTCCGAGTTTCGGAGAATGGTCAGTGCAACTCGATGTGTGCGCCTCGAGCTACCCTGAAGACATCCAAAAGGTACTCAACCTTCTGCCAAGTGTTGCGTAACATTTGTGGAGTGATTAGCGCAGCTGCATTTATAATGCGTTGTCTCAGTTTTTCCAAAGTGTTAACTATACTACGTTGGTATACAACATTCGTCATAAAGTCCCAGAAAGAGGTCAATGGGCATCAAGTCGGGTGACCTAGGTGGCCAGGCAAGGGTTCTTATTACTGCTGAAAAACCATCCTGAGGGAGTTGATCAACAACAAAAGTTCTGCACATGTCCTAATACACATTCCTTTTAATTGTCACCTCGATGAAGGAGAATGGTTTAGTGACGGAATGTTCCACTGAATGGCGTCAGGCTTGTTTCCACAATAAACGTTAGTGTATAAACCATTGGTTTATAAACTTGGACAGTTACTGCCTCTTGTCAGAAGTAAATGAAAACAATATCTTCATCTGATTTTAAATGGTGAGCACTTTATTTCTCGATCTCTCTAAGCGGGACACGGTGTATTTCTATCAATTTGCTATCAGTTCATTTTTTTGTTATTACTCAATTTATTTTTCACTTTATTAGGTCTATGTTTTATTTTTCATTTGCGAGGGTGGCAGCTTACTATGTTTCTTTAATAATTTTTTCACTTATTTGATATATTTGCCTTGTTTACCGAGTTAGTTTTATTTGGTCATGTAGTTATTAATTGAAGTACTGAATAAGTTAATAATAATAACAATAATAATAATAATAATAAATTTACTGCTACTGGTACTACGCTTAAAACGATATGAAAAGAAATACGGATAAATAGCTAGCCATGTAGGCAGGGAAATACAGCGCCAAATATATCTGAATGTATAGTGTGTTCCTAGTACAGTATCTAACAAAAGGTCTAGACCACTAGCTTATTACAAATAAAATTTTGCTTGTCTTACATTTTTGTTAGCAAACTTTACGTGAATACTTTTTAAATAGTCACAATTACGAGACATCTGAGGCCTACTGTATTGTACTGTATGTCAAGAACACTGGAATGTGACCTTTAGTTTTCGTGTTATGGCTTTTTTAATGTAGGCCTATGTTTGATATTATTACTCAGTTTCTAATTGTGGATTAATTTGAAGACATTAAACCATCTTGATTTTCTTCCGCTGTAGATCAGTTTTGGCACAAAAACATGTAAAATTTCAAAACACTTCTGTCGTTTTATATTTTGTTTTTTACTTTGACTATTACACTCTTACTACGTCATGCTACTTTTGACCAATAAAACGGTACGAAAGGACGTATTTCAACCAATCATGGCTGCTTATCGCACAATTTTATCGCGTCCCTAGCATTTGTTTAATTTTATCGCGTCCCTAGCATTTGTTTCTTTGTTTGCCAACATTTGAAACTGCGCTGGTCTGGACGTCAAAAAAAAAAATATATATATAAAATTACAAACCACTCCAGTCGATGCACAGCAGTTTCAAATATGACTCGCATTGGCATTCAAGAACAAGAATTAATAAAAATCACTGATCATACCTATGCATCTTCTGAAATCCGATTTACAAATAAATGAAGAGCACCATTCGGAAATCCTGAATAAGTTAAATACACCATGTAGGCCTAAATCAACGAGTTCAACTTCTATTACGCGCACGTCCAATATAACATCAATTGAACCACCAATCACATTCAAATTTGAAAATTGTACATTCAATAATTATTCCTTTTAAAATTATTCATTCGGAAATTCTGAATAAGTTAAATACACCATGTAGGCCTAAATCAACGAGTTCCACTTCTATTACGCACACGTCCAATATAACATCAATTGAACCACCAACCACATTCAAATTTGAAAATTGTACATTCAATAATTATTCATTTTAAAATTATTCATGTTTATTTTTTATGTCATCGTCGTTAATTAAAACTTTTCTAACACTTGTGTATATTAGTTAGGTTATGTTATAGCTTCTGCTCTGAGAGGATAAAAAGAACTTCTGTTATATGATATTATGGATAGTCACGTATCAGAGATTGTTTAATATTAAGATTTATTGAATAGTAATCATTACAGTGTCTCTATAAAGACACTCCTGCCATCTAGCATGCATCTAGCGTAATATTTGTAATGTTGAGATGGTACAATAATATATTTGAAGACAGTTGTATTTTCGTAAGTCAATATTTTATTGTATTGGAGTACTTCGTTACTTCTAATCTTTATATACTTTCTTCTAATCGTGTAATAGTCAATTAAATCCCACTCGAGTTTTGATTTTCTCTAGATAAATCAAAACGTCTAGTGAGATTACTGTTGATAAAATTATATATATATATATATATATATATATATATATATCACAGTAACAAGTGATTAAACATCAATATTTTTGGTGTCGGCTGAGCCAGCGTGGTCAAACATGCATCAGTCGATAGTTACATTTTGAGTTTAAGTTCAAAACTCAAAATACTGTACATGTGTTTGGTGAAAGTCTGCGTCATTCAACGTTAAAGATATGGAATAAACTTTTAGTAGTGTTAGATAATAGTAATGCGTTATAACTACAGCAAAAGTGATTTGGTTTTAAAAATATATTAATAATTTGCTAGTCATAAAAATATATCACTGTTAGTTGGTCTTAAGTTTTTCTCAGTTACTACAAGCTTGTTACAAACTTAGGGAAGTGATAGTAGCTATAAATGGCACAAGTTACATTGTGGCTCCATATCTGACTGCGCTTCAATATGGCGTTGTAATATATTATGTCTTCACAGACGTCGATTCACTCTTGGCTGTTAAATTCTTTTCTTATTCATTTGTATAGTGATAGGTTTTTTTTATTATTATCACCGCTTAGTTTCTATATACATTATCTCCTAACGGTGTCATTACATGTTTCTACATATTTAACATAATTAATTGTATGATTTAGAGAAGACTCTGAGAATAGGATCCATTTAGCTCATGGCACACACATTATAATGTAGCGCTTTATAGCTTACTAATGGTTGAATTCCAAATGTTCAATTAAATGGCTCTGATTTATACCAACCATTTTTAGTGTTTCGTGGAGTGCAGTGTAATGATGAAATAATGAAGGACGGTACGTTGAATCTCCTGCCGGATCGGCAGAAACGCTTTTTTCCCTTACCTTGATCAACGGCAGAAGATCGTGAGGCCTCGTGACAGGGTAGAGTTTGGCCAACGTGTCTCCGTGGACTTCGAGGATTCTCTTACTGCAAGTGTCCAGCACTTGGTCTAAAACTGCCCCATTCAAGTCGCTTGCCACCAACTGCAAAAGAAAATATCATTTTAGTAGGCTTCGAAATTTGTCCACAGAAACTAAGGTGAAATAATACGTATTGGTTTGTTGGGTGCAAGATGAGCGGGTGTATCCAGTAGTCCAACTATATGGAAAAAGTGTCGGGCAGTTCTTTCGAAGATGGGAGGATAATATTAAAATGGATTTAAGGGAGGTGGGATATGATGGTAGCGACTGGATTAATCTTCCTCAGGATAGGGACCGATGGCGGGCTTATGTGAGGGCGGCAATGAACATGCGGGTTGTTTAAAAGTCATAAGTTAGTAACGCCTGGCTACTGACAGGGCGGTTTGTATTTTTTGTTCACACTGTGTTGTGAGTGGAATAATTGAAGGGGTGAGAATAATATAGTCCTAAGTCATACAGACAGAATTAAAGGTTTAGAGCAGCGGTGACCAGAACTCGAGCTGCAGTTATTACATGCGACAGACACCCTATGCAGTAAGGAGACGGAGGAAAGGTACTTGGCATGAAAACTACAACCAGTGATGTTTCCGGAACTAACATCTTGATTATTCCCGCGGATAAAAATCTCAAGCTTTGCTGTATCAGTAATGTCACTGCTGTCATCAAGAGCCAGTGAATAATATACGATTTTTCTTGCTTCTTTTTTAATCTTCCTCTTGAATATAATCAGGAATTTTCTAAATTCTTCTCTCGGTACCTGGTGGGGAATTTCGTAGTTTTTCAAAATTAAAATCTTTTTATGAACAAGTTAATTAAGCTATTTTAATCATTACTCTTTTGAGAAATTCTGTTCTATTAAAAGGCTTTAGAGCACGAGATATTTCAAACCCTATTAGGTAGCTGCCTTCCTACATTTATTTATGTCATCTTTCTCTTCCTGGCTATGATTTAAGACATGTCAATTCCTGGCGTTTAACAGTTCGTTGGCACATAATATTGAATCAGTTTTCTACAATATCATTATTAAATGAATAACTAATATATAGTTAACCTCATCTAAAGATTAAGAATATTAAAATTGAGATAAAACCTAATAATTTTATCCTTCTATGGAGAAGATCTAAAAATATTAATATTCTTGCACGTACAGAAGAATTACAGAAACAGTAGTAGTAGTGGTCAGTAGTAGTAGCAGTAGCAGTAATACATTACTCAGCGTGGCAATTAATGTTTCTATATACTCCTAATTGAACCGTTGAGCAAAATAAACATAGGCCTATTACATTTTGTCCGACAGAACAACAAAAAAGTTCTCCTTCTCATTCTTTACGAAACACCCCTTACTGCTTGTAGAGACAGAGTTTGTAGAGCGACATGTACCGCCACTGCTCGCCTTCAGTACGTGAATGAAACACACAACACTGTACAGGAAACTCCTCGTACCCGTTTGAATGTCTGTGATTACACGATGTAATCTCGACGCCCGCTTTGGTCACCGCTGGTTTAGAGTCCAATGGTGTTATGTGCGGTATATCAGATTACGTACATAATTTGAGTACTTTTTATAATATTTTACTATCAGTTTCCCCATTTGTATAAGAAATGAACTCTCACAAAACTCCATTTTTGTTAAAAGTGTGGCTTTGGACTATCTCATTCTCATCCTCTCAATTATTAAAATACCTGTTACTGATTAGAATGTGTATGTGTCGTGCGTGTTCCACTGTCCTATAGGGATTTGATCCCAGTTCATTTCATGAGGAAATTTGATCTGATATTAGATGGACACGTGGGGGATCATGCACGACATGGCATGGACATGATACTTGCCCTACACTGGTTAAAATTAAAAATTGGTTGCCAATCATTTTCAGCATGCAGCACAGCGTCATGTATGATATAAAATAAATATGGGAGTAGAGTTTCGTAACAATTTTAAAGAAACTATGTTGGTATTCTTACGTCCGTCCCGGATAATTGATGATCGTAACATAATTTACACGTATTATGCTATTCAAATCATAAAGAAGTATACTTTACTTACGCGAAAGTAGCACAGTTTAGAGTATTTTCTTGTAACGTCAAAATATATGACATTTAATAATCTGTTTTCCTTAATTTACGTATTTCATATGCGATTCTGTATTAAATCTTCCTGTTGACGTACAGTGGCTTCTGCAGTTGAAATGTGAACATTGACTCTATAATGCAGTGTCCAGTTTAAAGTATGTATAAATATCTACTCGTATGTAAAAATGGCTCAAATTTCAAGTTCTTTTAAGGGTTACATTATTGAAACAGTGTTCTGATTCACCTGCAAATTCACAGATACGATACGAGGTATCACTTCTTTGCCATCGATATGCTGGTGCATAAACGATTGTAAATGAATTTTTGAGTTGTATTTATTAACATTCCATGGTACTCATATATTGCTTCACAGCTAGAATATGGAACAAATCAAAAAACTTAATACTATTATAAAGTCTTAATTTATAGTCACATTCTAGATGAAAATACAGACGAGGTTTACGATATAGTCTACTAGTACAACACAAAGTTTTAGTATCAATTTCATGAAGCGTTATTGAATGTCATGAATTCACCTACAGAATAGAAGGCGTGAGAAATTAGGTACTTCTTTAATTTGGCCCTAAATAATCTTACGTTTTGAGTTTCATCTTTTATATCGATAGGGAGGCTATTAAAATTTTTACTGCCATATAACGCAATCTTTTTTATAGCACGATAGACTTACCGATGAGCATGAAAGCCATATTTTTGACATGTATTTATGCTATGAACTGTTGAATTAGTTACAAAGTTTTCACGCTTACATACGAGGAAGATTATTAATGAAAAAATATACTGGCAAGCCATGGGCATTATTTGTAGTTTTTTTTAAATGGTCCTACATGATTCCTTAGATTTGGCACCTACTCTTATTCTAATTACTCTTTTTTGTATTTAGGAATGTACTGTTACTATCTGTTGAATTTCCCCAGAATATTATTCCAAAACTCATTACCAAGTGGATGTATGCAAAGTACATTGTTTTAAGGTATTCATATTTACTATCTTTTGTATAGATCTAATAGCAAAACATGCTGAATTTAGTTTGGGGTAATTTCTTTAATATGATTTTTCCAATTTAACACATTATCGATTTTTAAGCCAAGAAATTTGGTTGTTATTGTTTCTAATAGGGATCTATTGTTAATTATTGCGCTTAAAATTTGCAAGGTTAATTTGGACAGGATTTAAATTGAATTATGTTAGTTTTGTTACAATTTAAAATTAATATATTTACTGAGAACCAGTCACATATTTTGAAGAGAACTTCCTCTGTTGAAGATTGGAATATGTTGGAGTTATTGGCTGTAATTACTATACTTGTGTCATCTACAAATAATATGGGATGACCTACATCTTTTATTAGGGGGGACAAGATCATTTATGAACACTAGAAAAAGTAGGGGATCTAATATTGATCCTTGAGGAATTCCATTGTTAATAGTTACCCATGTCGAGTTGAATGGGAAGAATATGAATTTAGAATTAAGGCAAGAGGGCAGTATCAATGTTAAGATGGGTCATTGTAAGAGCTTATGCCCGGCGGATAGCCTCTGTAATGGTTTGTTTACATTGAAGTTCATTCACTGCCATGAGAGGTTACGCAACGTTGTCGCTCTGCTGAACGTTTAAACTTAATTATGTAATTAACCGTGTATTTCAAAACAAAATATATTTAGGTTTTTCATAGTTATAGAGTGCTCTTAACGTCTCTTGAATATGCCTGATTATTTCACTTCCACTCTGTATATGTAATTTCTATGTACTAAAAGTCCTGGAATCTTTCGTGACTTCGTTCTGCTACATCTTCAAATACGAAATGTCAGTGACGTTTACTTTATGAATGAATTGTCTTTGGACCTAAATTAATGGACCAACATTTTTGGACCATATTTTTTTTGGGCTAATTTGTCTAGTAGACGGTTTTCATAATGAGTAAAATACCTGTAGACTTAATTTCGTGGATGAATATTCAGTGGACATATGAATATGGACGAAATGTCTGAAGGACACAATTGATTGGAGACATACTGTCCTGGAAGCACATCACTATTCATTTGCTATAAATGTGATGCAATTACCGGAATATGCCAGAGTGTGTGGACAGTCCTGTTGGCAGCCAGCAGAGACACGAGACTCTCTAGATGTCTCCTGACACCCTCCACTGTGCCTTTCTGATTTACCGTCAGAAGGCCCACCGGGTGCGACGTCCTGTCGGAAAGAAATAATGGGTTGACTATTCAGATATATTTAAGTAAATATAGAATTATTAGCGATATTAATACATATACAGGTGTTATACTTAGATTGTGAGTTTTCCATAGAAGATGTATATATGTGATACATAATATTCAAAGATTGAATATATCTTCATCTTTAAGTAAGCCTAGGGAAAGAGTAGTATTCTGCATGACGTAGCTGTGACAAATATGTCATTTTAGTAGAGAACCCAATTGATATATTTTAATGGTTCCAGATGGTATAGGACATTCATTATCTCGTGAAACCTAATAAGTGAAAAGAAGAAAAAGTGGACTAGGATGCTTCCTTCCCTCTTTACGCTCCCATTTGTAGGTAGCGAGCTCACTCCCACTGCAAAGTTCTTACTATGAGCTTGGGCACACGTTTGCATTTTGTTTCACGACATAATGAAAGATTTATATTCGTCTCTCCTCGAAGACAGATTATTGCGTACAACTTTTCATGTTTTGCGGTAAATTCACTTCAATGGAAAAGTCTAGTGAACTTCTGTTGAATGATACACAGTTTCCTTCTTTCTAGCTATATGAACGGAGAAGAAATTGAATTTTATATTGGGTTCTCTATTTTGGAGTTAATACCTAATATAATTGAGGATCGTTTTTGCAATACTTGCTAACTGCAAAATTTGCAAAATTGAGATTTTGATGGATTCGTTAACATAAGGCAGGCCTCTACATTGTTAAAGGCGTCTTAGTAAAATTTGATTATTTCTCTTCATTGTAGCGTGTCAAAGTGTGATCGTTTTTCCAAAACTTGGTTTCTGCTATGAGAGAGTTACAGCAAAATTTTGCTTACTACAGGGTTTCGCCTCTCCTGTAAAATTTAGTTTTTTCAGTTAGGAAGTTTTGCAAAAACGGTCCTCAATTTGAGATTATTTGAATGTATGGATGTAAGATTGTTGTTTCGTAATAAAATTCGTTTCTTAATTCTTTTATAATATTTTAATTCTCTGGATTGAAATAAGGAATTCCTGTACGTTCGGTGTTGACAGTATTGAATCTTCCTATTTTAAGAAATATTTACTCAGAAAAATTCGAATTTTACAGTTTTAATTCATTACATTTCTTGCATTCAGCATTAGAACTTAAAAAAAATATAGTCTTTTGGCTAGGAGCGAGCTTACATAAATGTTAAGATGACTCCGAAGCCTTTTAGCTTACTCCTCCCTCCTTTCTGTCTTGCTGATTGATTGATTTATTAACGATTCAAAAGATCTTAAGTAGGAAATATCGCCACTACTGAATGGTATTACGGTTATAGAACTCTGAAAAGGAATGCATGATAAGGCAGATGGAGGAACCAGCTGATGAATTAGGTGTACACAATTGGCACTAAACTCATTGAGCACGTGTACAATAAGCCTACTTGGGCTTCAATAACTAAGGGACGTCATAAGTCATTGGAAAATTAGTGAAGATTGATATTTTTCATAATGCCCCGTGCCGTAGCTTCGTGGTTTATGGCATCATACCTGGATTCGCGTTACGGAATGCGTGCTGATTCGGGTCTTCATAGGCAAGAAATTTTCTCATGAAATTTCCCCCAGTGTATGAGACCGGTACGAGCTTCTTAATGAATTAGGGGAGCTGTGATAAGTAGTGAAATCCGGTTGCGAAAACCGGCTATAATGGCTGGGGGAGGGGATCATCTTGTTAACTACACGATACCTCTTTTGTGGTTGGATGATCGTTCACTCTACTGAGAAATGTGAGGGTAGTAGCCGGCTGATCGGCCTTGGCCCTTCATGGAATGATGCGCCACAGATTTCTGATAATACTAAACATTGATGTTTATGATTAAGTGGAAGGTTGTATCGAGACTATATCAGAATTAGTACCTGAGCGTGGTGGGCACCAGAGTGACGAGGGTTTCGAAGCCGTGGATGACTTCAGGACATCGGTCGAACAGCAATGCAGGCGTGATCCACATGAATCTTCCCCCCTTGATGGGTCCGTCATGTGATATAGACGGGCCTGGGGGTTCCGCGAAACGCTTCACCAGGTCCTCCATGAACGGAAAGGCTAACGTGATGTGCTGCCTTCCATCGCGAATGGAGAAGCTCTTGATTGCCTGCAATTTGCATTTACTATACGTCCGTGCTATAAGTAGAGAAATTACTGTTAAAACATGAGGTTATTCAGAATAAAATTAAATTAAGAAATTGCGGTACAATAACTTAAAAAAATTAAGGACTAAATAAATTAAAAATTAATTTTTAAATCAATGGCATTAGTTTCAATGTTGGATTGCTTGCGATATCTCTCATGTCTTTTGCAAAAAGCAATAAAGTTACTTCTTCATTGTGGATAGAATTTTTTTACTGTGAGACTGAAGGTCCTATGGGATGTATTAAATTTGTTATGAAATTGGTTCTTATCCCATCGATAGGTGGAAGAAACAATAATTTATTGATACTAGTTCGACAGACAAAACTCTTCAGGATTTAAATCGAGTGACACCCTCCGGTCAGAAACAGAAAAAGTCTGCTTTCATTGTCATTTTCGATTAATCCATCAATTTCTGTTGCAAGATTAATCGATTAAAATATTTAATCGAATAATCGAGTCGATTAAAATTAATCGGTTGTAGTTGATATTAATTATTTTGTTAATACAAACTCATACTAAAAATTCCGACAATATTTCTCTCTCGGAAATTGCTTACTTAAAAGCGCAATAGTACCATTATTTTCTAACTTTAAACCAGGTAGCGTAGGGAAAATTTTTTGCACAAACACTTCAGAAAGAGATGGAGATATGAGGACAATGACCTAGTCTAGCTCTATTGAAAGTTGAAACACAATGCGAAACCCTTATTAAGTTTTATGGTTTTCCAAAAAAACTTCCACCTTATCAGCTCATCTTCCTAGCATATGAAATACATACTTTTCTGGGATTGGCCCCCCCTCATCCCTTATAAAATAGCCATGTCTATACTGTGTGCAAGTGAGAGCGTAACTACCTTCTTCTCTTTCTAAAATCTGGTAATTCGATTACAATAGGGGCCAGTCTTCTGTTTCGACTGCTGTAGTTTTGCAGTTGCAGTTTCTGCATTGAGTTTGTATGTGAAGGTTGTGTGTTTAGTTTGATAAGGAAAAAAATCAGTTTTCCGTGGTTTGTGAAAAGTGTAAACTCCATTATTTCACATGAGAATTTGAGAGGTAAACTCGGTGAAACGTTTGGATTTAAATTGAACGATCGTGGAGAAGTGTTTGACAGAAAAAAAGTTTTTTCGTGTTTAGTGATGCAGGAAACATTGTTACTAAACGTAGAGCGACACTTAATTCGGAGCATATGAATGCAGTCACAGGTTTCAAATCATGAATGCACTCACAGGTTTCAAATCATGAATGAAGCAGTAATAATTAGGTGAGTCTTCATATTATTTTGCTATTTATGTTTGTCTAAAAAATTCCCGGGGAAATTGACATTATAAGCCTCATAATAAATATGTTATTAAGTAATTAAAATAGTTGTTTTGTAATATGACGATACAATATATACAGATATACAACATTTAATACTTATGCTTATCATCGAACACAAGTTAAATTTAACAATAATTATGTATTACAGTATATTAAAACATTTTTCAACTCGATTAATTGATTAAATTCAGACAGTTGATCGATTAAATATTTTGATCGATCAGCAGCACCATTAAAAATTTTGTTCAGAAAATTTCAGTTTTCTTCACCGCATCGTAGTTATAGAAACTTCAAACATTTAAGCTGACTTATTGAAAATCTTCATCAAGAAACACGGACCAAACGGAACAGCTGAATCTTCTGTCCTTCTCTATTGCCCTGATTGAGCCAGTTTGAAATATGCAGGCATAACGGATCTAACAGAGTAGGTGACTCTTCAGGCCTTACTATATTGCCCTATTGGCCCAATTGTTTATAGTATCTATGCATTACTGGACAAAGAATATAGGTGACTTTTCAAGTCTTACTATATGTTTTGTCCATATTATCCCAATTGTTTGGTTCTATCCAGGCATAACTGAGCCAAGAGAGAGGATAACTAGGTTTTCATATTCATTTGATTAACCGAGATGTTTGAAATATGCAGGCATAACGGCCCTAACAGAATAGGTGAATCTTTAGGTCGTCTATACTCACCTGATTGGTCTAGTTGTTTGAAATATGCAAGCATAGCGGGCTCAACAGAGTAAGTGACTCATGAGGTCGTATTATAATGCTATTATTAGCCCAGTTGTTTGGGGACTAATGCATAAGGAGCCGGGCGAATTAAATGATACTTCAAGTCTTAGTATATGCATTGTCCCGATTAATCCAGAGTATCCAGGCATAATTGGTAATTCTGTGGGTTTTCTGTATTTCCCTGATTGTTCAAATTGTTTTAATTTAGCAGATATAACAGGCGCAATAGAGTAGGTGACTTTTCACTTTATACTATAGTGAATCGGGGGAAAATGCTTATTTCTTTGTAGTTTCACATTCTTCCAAGAAAGAATGCCGCGCGCATATCTTCATGATCACTGAGACAGTTGAATGTCTGTAGAATGGAAACTAACTCATTTTACCACGTATTCTTGTTGTGAAAAGAAGAAAAGCAAGAAAACAGTTCTTTTTCTGCTATAAAATAACTGCAAAGGTATGTTACAATTTTAAGACATCGTTGAATTCGTAATAACTGTCAAACATTTGTAATGGATAGTGTTGTAAAGGTTATAAAGTTTGTATCCTTAACAACCAACGATCTTGTTCCGCCATCTTTGTCCACACCTGTGGAGTAACGGTCAGCGCGTCTGTCTGTGAAACCAGGTGGCCCGGGTTCGAATCCCGGTCGGGGCAAGTTACCTGGTTGAGGTTTTTTCCGGGCTTTTCCCTCAACCCATTACGAGCAAATGCTGGGTAACTTTCGGTGATGGATCTCGGACTCATTTCACCGGCATTATCACCTTCATATCATTCAGACGCTAAATAATCTAGATGTTGATACAGCGTCGTAAAATAACCCAATAAAATAAAAAAATAAAATCCGCCATCTTAAGTTGCGTCACAGCACTAGGCACCTTATCCCGATACTTGGGGAAGATGGTCAATTTTTTTTCGGGGTAAGATGGCAACTTTTTGCAAGAGTTTTATTTTTTGTTTTCTTGCAGAGAACTCGTAAACATTACGTAAGATCTTCTGATAGAAGTCAGTGGATTGAAAACAGTGTTCAACTTGCGATGGAACATGTTAAAACAGGGGATATGAACTGTTTTAGAGCATCACAACATACAGGATTCTTTACCGTACCCTTAAACGCTGCCTAAAAAATAATGATGACAAAAAATGTACTGGATTGAATTCATTGCGTGCAAGATGTGATTTCACGAGTCTTGCACACGGCAATAAAATATGTGCAATGACTGTGTTTTTAAGTAGAAATAAACGAGTGAGAAAATGTCATGAGGTTTAGATTAAGTCATTTTTGTTATATACAGACGTGGACAAATCATTAACAAAATTTACGATTCTTATGATAATTCTGTTTATAAAATTTGACTTTTCAATTTAGAATACAGTTGACAATTTTGCATAGTTCTATCATTACAGTAGACAGAAATATGCAAAAATGTCAACTGTAGTTTAAATTGAAGAGTCAAGTTTTGTAAAAAAATATATAGTCTAATAAAAATCTTCAATTTTGCTAATAATTTGTAAATTAGCAAAAATGTCAACTGCATTGAAGAGCCAAATTTTGTAAAAATATAAAACAAAAATCTTCAATTTTGCTAATAATTTGGAAATATCCCAAATGTCAACTATATTGATTGTTATTGTAGGCCTATATGCTAATTTGACAAACCTACCAGTACGAGGACTTTGTTAATAGGAACAAATACGTTCTGATTGCTAACATATTGTGAATTTTATTAGTTACAACAATGTAATTTATTCGTCACAACAATAATTCCTTTCTACAATTCACCTTAAACGCTCTCGTCAACAATTGGATCTTCACTCAACACAGTATTCGTTATAGCACTCCACCGACGACAATGACAGTTTACTTGGACTATTACGCACAACAATGAACTGTTAATCTTAACTAATATTTACAAAGCACTATTTACAAATCAGAACTACCAGTTCTCAGTTCACAGTTCTTCTATCTCAGTCACTCGAGTTCACAGTATCTCGAACCACAGACCTTCAGAGACAGTTCACTGTACTCGAACTCAGGTCCCTCCAACTGCGGTCCAGTGCACTCGAACTCAGGTCCCTCCAACTGCGGTCCACTGCACTCGAACTCAGGCCTTCAGATGCTGACGCAGTTGCGAACGCACACTCGAGTCGAACTCCGGTACACAAGACTGGCTTGCTTGCTCTGGCTTTCTCACTGACTGGCTCACTAATCAACTGAACACTGGAAACTGCTGTCGTTCCTTCGCGTCCGTAATTTATAACCACAGCGACGTAGCCTCGAAGGTTCCACGCGTCTCTAGAGATGGCACTCCAGAAAAAGCCAGAGCCCTCTCCTCTCTACCAGCACCAGATGCGCGCGCACTCTCGCTCCACTCTCTCGCCGCGTTGGCCCTTTCCCCTCTTCGCCGCGCGCCATTCCTCCGTGCTCCGCGCGATCTGCTTTCGCGGGACGCTGGTCGTGAGTTCGAATCTCACGTCGCTGTCACAATATACAGTAGACGCGGAGCGTTTACCAAATCTACCTCTCTTATAAATGTTCATGCACGAAGACTTGCATACGACTTTAAAAATACCATCTGAAATAAGCCATGAAAAACTTGTAGTTTCTAGCTGTTGTGACCGTATTTTTTCTTATACGACTTTGTATCACGAAATGCAGTGTGGCTGTTCCCACGATTGCTTCCGTACAGTTCGCCAATATATTGTATATGTAATAGAAAGCATAAGGAAACCCTTCTGTCATCAGTAATAAGTGTCAGATTTCTGAGAGAGATAATATTTCTTGTGAAAGAAAAATAATGAATCTCATAAAGATGTGATTACATGTTCTCTTTCTATGCAACAAAATAGTTTTGCTATATGTCGAATACAATTGCCGTTAATAGTTGATTTTCTTGAATTATATTGAAAGCACATAGTCGGAAACATGTCTTAACGTACTCTCTTCATCCACTTGCCATCCCTAGAAACCCAGTCGGTCGAAACTGTGTAATCCAATTGGGAACGGACCGACGATTCAAAGTTTACAGAGTTGCCGCTTCTTTTCCCGAACACTATGAATGTGTCTTTAATTATAATAATTAATGTAGTATGGAATTCGCTGTTATTGAATATCTATGACATAAAGACGTAAAATAAGCAGATAACATAGGCCTACTAAATAGAAAATACAATGAAAATAAAAACTTAACGTTTACTTTTTTATGCCAGAAACTCAACATACCGAACAAACTTAGTCTTCATTTTTATCTCAATCACCATATGAATAGTCGTTCACACATAATGTGATGCCAGTATCAAATACTGATCTAATTTTCCTGTAAGCGTTCGCGATCTCAAAGTGTTTTTTAGCCTATGTTGTGGAGACACTCCATTAAGCCTACATGCAATACTTAGAAAATCATAATTTCATCTACCGATTTTCTTTCTTTTTTTTTTCTAGATTTTGTTTTTTCGTTTTATTTAGGACATAGCATTTCTTTGCCGTTATTATTTATTTATTTTTTATATTTTTAATGATTATTACACCTTTACTACGTCATACTACTTTTGACCAATAAAACATTACGAAAGGACGTATTCAAACAACCATGGCTGCTTATCGCACAATTTTATCACTTCCCTAGCATTTGTTTATTTGTATAATTTCTTTAGCCTTTGTTTTTATCATTTCTCTAGCATTTGTTTCTTTGTTTGCCAACATTTAAAACTGAAAATTCTTTACGGTACTATAAAATATGCTTTGCGATCGTCATTTGTTTACCGCATAGACAGTCAACTTAAAATGGTGGTTCAAACGTTTAGGTGAAGCTAACATTAGCGAAATAGAATTTTATTGTATTAGAGTATTTTATTTCTTCTACTCGTGTAATAGTCAATTAAATCCCACTCGAGTTTTTATTTTCTGTAGATAAATCAAAACCTCTAGTGAGATTATTGTTGACTATTGCACTTTTATTACGTCATACTACTTTTGACCAGTAAAACGGTAGGAAAGGACGTCTTTCAACCAATCATGGATGCTTATCGCACAATTTTATCGCGTCCCTAGCATTTTTTAATTTTATCGCTTCCCTAGCATTTGTTTATTTTTATCACTAACCTAGCATTTATTTCTTTGTTTGCCAACATTTCAAACTGCACTGGTCTGGACGTCAAAAAAAAAAAAAATAAATAAAAACAGAAAATTACAAACCACTCTAGTCGATGCACAGCAGTTTCAAATATGACTCGCATTGGCATTCAAGAACAAGAATTAATAAAGATCACTGGTCATACCTATGCATCTTCCCTGAAATCCTATTTACAAATAAATGAAGAGCACCATTCGGAAATCCTGAATAAGTTGAGGAATAAACCAAATACATGAACGAGTTCCACTTCTTTTAAGCACACGTCTAATATAAAACACTAACACCAACTACTAAAACATTCAAATTTGAAAATTGTACTTTCAATAATTGTTTCTTTTAAACTTATTCATGTTTATTTTTATGTCATCATCGTTAATTAAAACATTTCTTGTTTATTTCATCATTCCTAATTAAAACTTTTCCAACACTTATTTATATTATTTAGATTATGTTATAGCTTCTGCTATATGATATTATGGATAGTCACGTATCAGAGATTGTTTAATACTAAGATTTATTGAAAATCATCTGTCAAGTGACGTTGATTACTGGGATTCGGATAATTGAAGTGGAATGCAACTGTTTTAATAAAAATGAAATTGAATCAACAAAGCCTTCTTGACTAGTAACCGTCTACAGAGTTCAATGAAGATTCCATAGTTGGCACACCTGATAACATCACCTAATCATAACCGTAAGCAACGATCATAACACACCACTGCCATCTAACATGCTCTAGCGTAATATTTGTAATGTCGAGATGGTACAATAATACATTTGAAGACAGTTGTATTTTCGTAAGTCAATTAATATTTTATTGTATTGGAGCACTTTGTTACTTCTAATCTTTATATACTTTCTTCTAATCGTGTAATAGTCAATTAAGTCCCACTCGAGTTTTGATTTTCTCTAGATAAATCAAAACCTGTAGTGAGATTACTGTTGATAAAACTCCTTTTCCAATCGCACTTTGCAAATCGCACTAACATTTTACTTTAACTTGATTGTTTGTTTTCGCAATTTTGCCACTCTTCCAATAAGAAATTATATTGCCTTAATAGGAATTATTTTAGACGAAGCACCAGGATTTGAACTATTATGTTCGGCACTTTGTTTATTACCACCTAACCACAGCCGAAAAAGAAGACATATTTCGGAAATTGCAAATACCCGGTATATATCACAAACTCGCAACCACACAGCAACAATTGAGGAAATATACTGAAATGGTAGAATTTTCATGCAGCGTGACCTTGATGACCTTCTCACTGGTCGGCTGACTATGGTGGCTATGACGTCTTCGCATTTACTGCTAATGAGGCTTTGGGCGCCACCGGCTATGTTCAATGTCATGTCAAGAAGCCATGAATTCCATAGAATTTTCGGTCTATGCCTTATATATCGTATGACTGTAGTTGTAATGTTTACTTATCCCTCCGTGTTGAGATATTCTTGAGTTAAAACATAAACGGGCTAACATTGTGAACTGTGTTATGAGAAGAGAATGTAGGCCTGTTGTGTTAATCCAATTCATGTAGTATTCCTCTTTCTTATTATTTTGTGCTAAGATTTAATTTGCTTCTAGGTAGGCCTAATAGAGGCAATGAAACGCGTATGTTGATGTAATACTATTTTCTATTTGCAATTATAATAGACTAAACTTCAAACTGTTGTGTAAATATTTACTTATCCTAAATGTTTTGCAGAAATTCAGAATAATGTTTGCTTAAGTGTGAGCTGGTGAATAATGTCAGACAAGACACATGTAAAACGTTTTATAGGTATATAGGGTGATTCGCAAGGATTTACCGTTACTTACGGAGCTTATTTCCGAAGACATTCTGAGCAAAAAATGTGTCCTAATCTCAATTTCCAGAGTCACACTAATTTGAAGTTGATAGTAAAATACCGTTTTTCTTTAGTTTTAAAGGTAAAAGAATATTGCAAATAGAGAATGAACTATTCAGAAGTGTCATTTCTTTAATTGGCTAGTGGTCTGAAGCTAAAAATGTGTTGTAAATTGCTTTGTACAGATTTTGTTTTTCAATTTTTAACTAAAAATTACATAATTCTTGTGTAGTGTAGTGCTGAAAGGTACTTATGCAGGTATGAACATATCATACTCGTGGGTTTTAGTTCGAACTTAGGGTTAAGATACAAATTAGATTTACTTTAAATGTTATTTTAAGTGATCGCGCTTCATTTAATTTGGAATGCTCTTTGTCATTGTTATTGTTGTTATTATTATTGTTATTATTATTGTTATTATTATTATTATTATTATTATTATTATTATTAGTATATTATTATTACTATCCTACTATCCTATATTATTATTATTAATTATTATTATTATTAATTATTATTAGTATTATTAATTTATTATTAATTGTATTGTTTATTAGTTGTGTTTATTATTAATTGTCATTATTGAGTGTAATTAGTTACTACTGCCATCGGGTATATACCCATTTGCAGTATGAATAAATACGTACGTACGTACATACATACATACATACATACATACATACATACATACATACATACATACATACATACATACATACATACATACATACATACATACATACCGTCCACACCTATGGAATAACGGTTAGCTCGTCTGGCTGCGAAACCAGGTGGCCCAGGTTCGATTCCCGGTTGAGGCAAATTAGCTGGTTGAGGTTTTTCCGGGGTTTTCCCTCAACCCAATATGAGCAAATGCTGGGTAACTTTCGATGTTGGACCCCGGACTCATTTAACCGGCGTTATCACCTTGAGCTCATTCAAACGCTAAATAACCAAAGATGTTGATAAAGTGTCGTAAAATAACCTACTAAAATAAAAAATACATACATACATAGGCTACATACATACATACATACACCTGCACACTGATAGATGCATACAGAAATATAATTTTTACAATAATAGAGAAGCGGATACGTGTATATGAGAGAGTCATTCGTCTTCAGTTGGAGAAATATTTGGAGAAACCAAACGAGGCAGTGAGTCCTAGCGGGTTTCAAACCCACGCCCGAGAGCAGTCTCAGATCTGAAGTCCATCTTACTATTGTCTGAACTCTAAACTACACCGTTAGATAAGTGACCTCATTACACCAAGTATTTCAAGCTCACTGAAGGATGTTGGTCAGTGCACGAATGGCTGTCTGCCTCTACAATGACATTCCGTATCTGGAATCGCGTGTGGTATTTAAAGAGTAATCACTAATCACTATCAGTAGTGCTCGGGTTTCTCTGACCTAAAAACTCTGAAAATATGCGTGCACTTACTGTATGGCCTAAAATACCAAAACATGACATAAAAACTTGAAAATACGACGCTAAATATATTGTCAAAAATTTACTTAGAAAACTTTATCGGTCGTTCTACAAAATTGTTTCTGTGAATATTAACTTCCTATATTGGCTATAACAAACTGTTTATCCTATAAATAATGGAGTAAACTAAATTTAGTTCTTTTCGTGAAAATAAGAAATTGTATTTTAAATAAAACTACGTGCAAAATGATCTTACCTTATTCTTCATTTTCACCAGAGTACTTGGAGAATTGTTAAAACAGTTATAATATGGCCAAAAAAGTATACTTTTGTACTATTTTTGTTCTAGTATGAATGAATGGTAACATACGTTATATATGCACTTGTATGATCAATAAAAACCTTGACATCTTTACAGAAAATCTAGAAATGTGTTTAATTTAAGTTCGTAAAAAGAGACCAGAAAAAATGACATGCAATAGAAGTACGAGACTTAATTACCAGTTTATCAATGGCTGGACAGATTAATATGAGCTTCATATTCATTTGTTTTCATATTCAAAACTGCTGTAATTATTGACACTTTCATGAAACTAATGGCTTCTGTGACAATTCACCCACGCATTTCAAAGGGATTAATAGCCGATTACCTCTAGTTCTTTGACCATTTTCTACTTCAGTAATCAACTGGTTATGATAGAATCTTATATTAAATTTGCAACGAAAGTTGGATATAACTCTATATGCAATATTTGAATTTCGCCTGGATATTTAAATTTTGCTAAAGCACGTACTTAAAAATGAATCTTTTATCTTTTCCAGGAGTGACAAGAGCAGACTGAAGATGCAGGAGATGCTGCTAGCGGGAAAGGTAGGACATGCTTACAAATATATGTTGTACTTTATGTCACCTGATATCATTTCACAGAGATGTGTATTTGAAAATATTACCGGATGTTTGGAACAAAATGAATCTTGTTTGATGAATGATAAATACAAAATAATGTTAGCAGAAATAGGAAGACTTAAAATAAGAATTGATATAAAAAAGAAAATCGACAATGGTCCATTTATTGCGGTCCAAAATTTGAAGTTAATCGCAAAAATATAATTTTTGAAAGATTCTTTTAGGAAATATTTTTTTCCTTTTATAAAGTGCAACGTTATTATTTCGAAGTACCATTATATACTCTAATCTGAAAAAATGTAACTACTATCATTGCTTTAATACCCGACACTGTCTAGTATGCGACGTACTTCTTACTAGGAAACGGGCACTGTCTAAAACAGAGATGGGCATCGTGCCTCGCTTGAGAATTTGTGCCCCACTGACCTTCACAGAGCTTATCGCTCGGAGTGACATCATCTTCACAGTCCCCGTTCTCCCTCACATAGTTCCGAGGCGTGGGCAGGTTCTATATCAGTTTCATAAGCAATATCAGTGGTGGCATAATGGCATTATCAAAGCAGTGTGTACGCGTTAGAAAACGATTATTTCATGACAAATGGGAGGAAGAGTTTTTTGCTGTTTAGAAGGGGAGAACATACGATGTATGTTATGCTCGAAAATCCTATTAGGGATTAATAAATTTAATATACAACAACATTACTCCTTATGTCATAAAGAACATGCTGAATTAGAAGATAAGACAAATTAAATGTTATTTGTCGTATTATTCCGAAGAAAATTTATGATCTTAACATTTGCATAGTATACTAAAGACGGCATTATACCTTAAACACGAAAGGTAGCCTACGAGGAATTAAATGTTGTTTGTACGCATTATTTCCGAAAGAAATTTATAAAAAAAATATCAAATGTGCGTAGAAAACGAAGCATGATTTTCTGAAATTATTTAGGTCGAGAACGTGCAAATCTATTAAGTAATCTTGAGAAACGCCAGAATATTCAAGAAAATAAACGTAGACAACGTGATGGAATATTATTGGCTAGTTACGCAATTTCTCTCCTGTGATTTAAATCAATTCAGCTACGGAGAAACAGTAAAGAGGTTTATGGTTAAAGCTGTCGAATTAATTTGCCAAAATGAGTAAAAGTTTTCGAGTCTCTCACGTTAACCAAGCGCTTTCCTAATAATTCGCCACTGACTGACAGTAGTTTATATTTCCTATCCTACTCTGCAGTCTCCTCTCCTAGTAAACAAACTATTTCAAATCGAGTACCTCACGTAACCGAAAATTGTGCCCATGTATGGTCTAAAATATAATCGTTTAGTAAACATAGGGTATATCTTTGCATATAGTCTTGGCTGCTATCGGAGCAAGCATATAGTTTTTGTTGTTAGTGTACATGTACAGTATACTGTGGAACAAAGATTTGTATAAATACGCTACCATTTTAAGTGTTTGTCGTGGAGTTGTCAAAGAAAATTTCTAACAAAATAGTTGAATTGCACATTACCATGTAAATATAATGAGATTAGGTTCGGAATTTGACGTGAAAATTCGAACTTAAGTGTGCAATCTGTGTGTGTGTGTGGGGGGGGGGAGGTGGGAGGGAGGGTAGGTGCGTGCGTGCGTGTGTGTGTGTGATCTTTACGAGAATAGACTGAAGCCCCAAATACTTAGAAGTGAGATATTTCTTTCTTTCTTCTATGACTTGTCAGGAGAAAATTAAACTTAGCGTGGTAACTTCAAAAATTTTGAAATACAGTAGGAAGTTATTCGATGGTTTTATGATTGTTACAAATTTGTATAAAAGGGAGTAAATAAGCTATCTTCCTCTACTTTTAAAATTCAGATTGATGTATTAGTATCGATATTTCCAACATCACAAGACAAATTCGTCGATTTGTTGGGAATGTTTTACAGGACATGAGGAATGTATCTTCAAGGGGGTTATCATTTAGAGATCTTACTATAAGTTTGAGTGAATTAGATTTCTAATTTTAATTTTCGGAAATTTGGCTAGCAGTTTATAGGTCACCAATAATTAAGATATCACTATGCTGTATAGTCGGAGAAACTACTCCTCCGAACCGAAATACCTTTACCGATTAGGAGTGACGGCTTCTTTTTTGCTATAGCTGTGTGTTGAAAAGGATGCCGAGAGAAAAAATCGCATATAGTTACAATCAAAGAGATATTAACATTTGTCATAAGCGGTAATCACGAAATGAATTGCATATTGTTAACTTATTAATACAAGTATTAAAATCTTTAAGAAGATTTATCTTCAATAGCTGAAGAGCAGAGAACTGTGGGAAACAGTTCTCTGCCTGCTAACTTCTTCGATGTATCTCTTTCCAGAGTTCAACATGCCTGCCTATTCCTCGATATCCTCACGCACTGCGCGCCTATAGCTCTGTGGAAGACACCAGACCATTTGCACTTTGGACATCCTCTGCTCCTTTACCCGATTCGCGGGTCCCAGTAGCCGAGACTTAGATCCCTCTGCTACAATCCATCCTGTTCATGCATTCATCTAGTCTAATAAAATAAAATAAGTATATATAAATTTCAATCATAAGACACATCTGTTTGCGAATGTTTATTTGCTATATGAACATGGAATATATTAACGTTTTCGCCTTATTGGGCATCATCAAATATAATAAAATATGTAATCTGAACCTTGATCAAATTGAGCAAATGAAAAATGAGCAATGTATTATACATGGTGTTGGATCTTCATGAGCTTTAGGTATAAAACTATAAATAGAATTGGAGGATAATTAATTTAATGTGATGCAAACTTTTAAAATTGAAATTGAAATTGATTGTGTATACATATAACTCATGTTACAGTATGAATACAAATTAATCAATTAGAATTATACGAATTATCAGTAATGTTAAAATAAATTATGAAAAAATAAATAAACTGAATATATTAGCTTAAAAGAATTAATTAAAATTCACATTGTTCGAAGAATGAAATGTCTTAAGGTACTATATACAATATTGATGTTGTGTTGTGACTGATGGATCTTATGTTGTCGATTGGTTGTAATTATACATGTAGAATTTCAATCGTGTAGTATACGTTCGCTTGTGATCTAAATGTTATCAGACATTGATGCAAATAGTGGTAGTGAATATTTTAGATCTAAATGATCAATAACAACCACTATTTGCATCAATGTCTGATAACATTCAGATCACAAGTGAACGTATACTATGTACACGATTGAAATTCTACATGTATAATTACAACCAATCGACAACATAAGATCCATCAGTCACAACACAACATCAATATTGTATATAGTACCTTAAGACATTTCATTCTTCGAACAATGTGAATTTTAATTAATTCTTTTAAGCTAATATATTCAGTTTATTTATTTTTTCATAATTTATTTTAACATTACTGATAATTCGTATAATTCTAATTGATTAATTTGTATTCATACTGTAACATGAGTTATATGTATACACAATCAATTTCAATTTCAATTTTAAAAGTTTGCATCACATTAAATTAATTATCCTCCAATTCTATTTATAGTTTTATACCTAAAGCTCATGAAGATCCAACACCATGTATAATACATTGCTCATTTGTCATTTGCTCAATTTGATCAAGGTTCAGATTACATATTTTATTATATTTGATGATGCCCAATAAGGCGAAAACGTTAATATATTCCATGTTCATATAGCAAATAAACATTCGCAAACAGATGTGTCTTATGATTGAAATTTATATATACTTATTTTATTATATTACTAGGCATATCTGAAAATAAAAATGAATTGTAAATTCATTTAGTCGTTGGTCTTTAGTGTTTGCACGTGATATTTTTTGTGGTTATAATTATTACTGTGTGATGTGTGCGGTTGCTAGCAAGATTGTAGTTTTTTGGTGAATTAACCTCACAGTCCAGTTTTCCATACGTGTGTACGCAGCTCTCTAGGGTACTTCAGGAGGTGTTTTATGTAAACTTGTGCGTATCATGTACGATTGTAAAAAACCGTCCACAATTCGTCATTTATTTTATACATTTAATGCAGTTTTTCGAGTGTATTGCAGAGAGTCTTGTTTTTTTACTGCCATATGATTGTGTTATATTTGACCATTTCGGAAATATAAATAAAAGAGTGACATCATGCAAACTTAATTCTACTAGGGGATTTAAATACCGCTTCAGCACTTAGCGCAGGGAATTTTAAATACGGGGTTGAGGGGTTAATGAATCCGACGAGTGATTTATTGTGTTCTTTACTCCAGACGCCTTTCCTATAAGTACAGAAAGATGATGACAAGCGTGATTGTGTTAAACAACCTAACCTAACTTCGGTGCTATGTTCGGAGAAAGTTTATGGTAATTGTATTATATTTATTTACATTCCGTGGTATTCGTACATCGCTTCACAGCTACAATATGGAACATGTCAAACGAAAAAGAAAGAAAAAAAAAACAAACAAATCTTAATAGTACTATAAAGTCTTAATAACACAATCTAGATTTAAATACAGTATATACAAAAAGTTTACGATATAGTCTACTACCACAACACAAAGTTTTAGTAACATTACTTAATACAACATAGAAATATTCATGGCCCCAAATAATTTTATGTTTTGAGTTTCATTTTTTATATCCATAGGAAGGCTATTAAACATTTTTACTGCCATATAACGCACTCCTTCTTGGCAGCACGATATTCTTGCGGATGGAGTATGAAAATCATTTTTGACGCGTATTTATGCTATGAACTGTTGAATTAGTTAAAAGTTTTCACGATTGCATACGAGGAAGATTATTAATGAAAAAATATACTAACAAGCCATGGGCATTACTTTTAGTTTTTTGAAGATGGTCCTAGATGATTCCCTAGATTTGGCACCTACTATTATTCTAATTACTCTTTTTTGTAGTAGTAATATACTGTTACTGTCTCTGAAATTTGCCCAGAATACTAGGCCTATTCCAAAACTCCTTACCGAGTGGAAGTGTGCAATGTATATTGTTTTCAAGGTATTGATATTTACTGTCGCTTGCATAGATCTAATACCAAAACATGCTGTATTTAGTGTGGGGGTAATTTCTTTAATATGATTTCTCCAATTTAACACATCATCGATTTGTAGTCAAAGTGCAAGTTCTAAAACTTTCAATGAAACTCAAATCTCGTTGGTATGAGAAACATAAATGGCAGTGTGGCAGTAATTACTTTCGAAAGCTTTACTTTTGACCGTATGAACTAGTGGTTTAAAAAAGGGCGGAGGAACTGTAATGGCTCGCGACTCGTAATACGTACTATTAACAGGAAACATTTTGACTTCGTCAATAAACCGATTAAATTCTTCAGACGTGAAAAAAATGCTTCTAGAACAGGAAATAAAACCATTTCCCATGTGAAATTTCTTACACAGAACTTCTGACTGCATCTTACTTAATATCATTACCAGAGGTGCCAACTTTCCAGGTAGATATTATCAGTAATTCCATAGTGCACAATGCATGCCATCCTCCCCCTTTCTTGCAAAGTCAGATGCAAAGCATGTTACATTTTACCTGGCACTTTTTCTACGAAAAATACGATTTGTGATATGTTTTACATGGAAAAGCTGTTTTTATGTAATTTTTTTCTCGAACCATACTTATTTGTAGTCTCACCTTGATCGTCTATATCAGAAATGATTCCAGTGGTTAATTCCAATTTTTCCTCTCACTCGTGAAGAAGAGTTACTGTAAGGCACACTGTTACTGAAAACACACTTTACTTTACTTACCCATTTTCATTTCTGAAATCTGTAATTTTGGTCCAATTTTAATTAATTAGATACATTTGCAATGTACTTATTCAGGATAAGTACCGGTAAAACTTTTTTCAGCTGAAAATTCATTTAAAGTCTGCCATGTTCCTTTTGATTAACCAAATTTGGGAATCTTTGAATAAAATATTCAAGGGATGAATATGAAGCATTTTTTTCTGTGTGAGGTATCTATAACTTTTGCATGCTTAAGAAATTCATCCTCAATTAGAAGTTTCTTCACAGTTTATTTCTCCTCTTTTTGGAACATATTTTGTCGGGATAATTTTGATTTTTTTCTCGTATAATTTGCCCTTTGGCTGTAATTACGTAATAGTGGTGTAATTCGTAATAATGATGGAAGGTGAATATCTGATATTGCTACAGGCACAGAAATCCAACTAATTGAAAACATAAAAATCTAAATTATTCACATTACAACTGGGCGAATCAACGGATATTCAGCATAACACAAATTTACTCTTTTAGGTTATAAATAATGATTTATTACGACGAATGCTACATAAAGACATATTAAAGTTAGTGAATTACTTACTCATACTATTAACATTGACCTCGAATTTGTAGATCAGCGGTCATCAAAACACTGCACGCTTGGACTAGCATCTCTTACCCGCGGACAAGACACAGCTCTAGCGTGCATTCGTCGCTGCTGGCGGGTATGCTGTCTCTCTATCCCTTGTGCACAACGGAGCAGAGTTCCTTACCCTCTATGCATTCTACCCATTTCAGCGAATACTGACGACCACTATTTTAGATGATTTCCTCAAAGAGAGAAATATGAAATGGAAAATTGTGTTGAATTTGTACTGACGGCATTGCATGTATTGGAGGTAGAAATTCAGGTGTGGTAACTAAAATTAAAGATTTAGCGGGCGATAGCTTAATATCGACGCATTGTTTTATTAACTCTTTACATTCCAGCAATGCTGTAATATAATGTAACACTCCAATGCGCTAACCAAGTCATTTACAACATCATTTTACCATTCGCTACAAAATTAGTGATGAGCGATACCCAGTTTTCGCAAAGTACTGATTCGTGAAATACGGTTTCTCTGCTGATAGAAACACACATTTTACACATTTTATGTTTGAAGCACTTTCAGGTCAAATATCGTAAGTTTAAAGTAGCAAGATAACGTGAAATTCTTGTCTTTAACACAAATTTATTCAAAATTAGTATTTACAAAGATAATTTTTTATTTATTTTTTACGAAATTTTAATTTAGAGTGCAGAAAGACTAATAAATTTATATACAAATTTTCGAAATTTAATATTGAAACCTTATTTCAATATAGAATTTTGAATCTAATATTCATACTGGAAATCGAGTGACTTTATTTTTAAAATATAAATTATAAATATCCTGAATGTTTTTAGTTTGTTATTCACACACAGGATAGAAGACTGTTATACAAAATGTTTCTACGCAACATGTAAGTGCCCATAGAAAACTGTTGGTGTTGTTAAAATACGTACAAATAACCTTAAGATTCTCTTAATGATATAGATCTTTAGTCTTCATAGAAATATATAGTACAGTAATGTATTTTGCACGACAGAGTGTTTTTTAAATGTGAAATAGCTCCGAATTCATTTTTGCGCCAAATAACACTGAAATTAAATAAATTCATAGACCGAAATTTAGGATTTTTATTCACTTTAAAATAGCATCCCCTTCAATTATTCTGAAATATTAATGAGTATAAATTTGTATGCTCGTGTTACATACTTACTTACTTACAAATGGCTTTTAAAGAACCCGGAGGTTCATTGCCGCCCTCACATAAGCCCGCCATCGGTCCCTGTCCGGTGCAAGATTAATCCACTCTCATCATATCTCACCTCCCTCAAATCCATTTTAATATTATCCTCCCATCTTCGCCTCGGCCTTCCCAAAGGTATTTTTTCCGTCGGGCTTTTATCTAACACACTATATGCATTTCTGGATTCGATCATACGTGCTACATGCCCTGCCCATCTCAAATGTCTGGATTTCATGTTCCTAATTATGTCAGGTGAAGAATACAATCCGTGCAGTTCTGAGTTGTGAAACTTTCACCAGTCTTCTGTAACTTTATCCCTCTTAACCCCAAATATTTTCCTAAAAACCTTATTCTCAAACACACTTAATCGCAAATTGTGTTTAATGATTTATTTAAGTATGGGAAATACCCGGAAATTTGGGCTACATCCATCATTCATCCTATCTATAAAAGTAAGGGTTCGATTGGATCTCCAGACTCATATAGAGGCGTGGCCTTACTGCCTACTATGGGTAAAATCTATTGTAAAATCTTGTATGAAAGAATGAAGGGGTGGGTGTCTCGGCATGGCAAACTTTCAAAATTTCAGATGGGTTTTATGGAAGGTCGTAGCACAGTGGACAACATATTTATTTTGGATTCACTGAAACAGAAACAAATGTCTAGAAAAGGGGGGAAATTGCACTGCGCTTTCGTGGATTTTCGAAAGGCTTTCGACACTGTGGAGAGAGAAGCGCTTTGGTATAAATTATGGATGAAAGGGATGTCGGGCAAGATGATTAGGGCGCTTCAGGGTATATATAATAAAGTGGAATTTTGTGTTAAGTACGACATGAACAGAGTGTCTGAAAGCTTTTGCAGTCGCAGAGGTGTGAAACAAGGTTGCATACTGTCCCCCTTACTTTTTAACCTGTTTATTGACGATATAACAGAGATTATGTTACGAGAGGACATTGACGCCCCCGTCATAGGGGACGTGAATATTCCAGTACTATTATACGCTGACGATTTGACATTATGTTCTAAAAGTGTTAAGGGATTGCAGAAAGGACTTGACAAGCTTCAAATATACTCTAGGGACTGGGGATTAAAAGTAAATACTGAAAAGACGAAGACTATGACCTTTAAGAACGGATGTGTTTACAGTAAAACGGAGACTTGGACATACGAAGGCCGAGCACTGACCAACGTGAAAAGTTTTGTTTACTTAGGGGTAACATGACGATGAACGGAAAATGGAATAAACATATAGACACTACAAAACATAGGGCATTGATAAAAGCGATGGAAACGCTGAAGATACGTAACAAAATCCCGGAAGTCTCTCTAAATTTATTAGATAAAGTATATAACGCGGTAGTTAGATCTACAATTACGTATGGGGCAGAAATTTGGGGTTGGGGAAGAACGGAAAAGCTTAACCAGGTACAAAGCGACTTTTTAAAACGGATAGCGGGAGTGGGGAGGGGAACGGCTAACAGCGGAATCCTAAGAGAATTCGGACGCCATAGAGACTCAATAGAATGCAAGATAAAAGTTTTAAAGTACTACTTGAGGATTGTGCATGGAGATCAGTCTCTTATTAGAGCGGTCTGTTATAGGGAGCAACTCGAGAGGAGAGACCAAGTAACCTGGGCAGGTAGATTACGCAGAGGGTTGGAGGAAATAGGCATGGGATTTATAATCGAGGAAGATTGCAGGAACAAGCGAAATGTCTGGCGGAAAGTCAAGAAACGCCTGAAGGATATAGACAGGCAAATAACAGAAGGGGAATGTAGGGATAAGGTTGCTCTGGAGATCCAATCGATGATCAAAACAAATTGGGGGGCCGAACTATATCTCTATGGAGGTAGCAAAGATGGTAGACTGGGTTTAATCTGGTTCCGTCTAGGAGCCTGGAGGGCACTTAAAATCGTCAACGAAGAGGGGGCGAGAATATGTCCTCTTTGCGGTAGAGGCGAGACATCACACCACATTTTGTCGGAGTGTGAAGCCACAGAAGCTCTGAGGAAACGATTCCTGCCAGAGTCCTTCATTACATCTAGCAGGGGGCACTTGGCGTCATACGCTGTATTAAATAACGTTAAATCCTATGACAGTGTGGGAAAATTTTTGGCAAAAGTTCGACAGTTGAGGGTGGAATTGGCCGAGGGGGAGGGAGCCGAGGGATAAGGGAAAGATTTATTAGTGTTGCAATGAGTAATATTAACATTGAGCAAATGATAGAATTAGGGGATAATGTTTTTTTTTTACTGTGTCTTTTGTATTTTATTGCGTGTGTGTGTTTTTATTTATATACTGTATTACCTTTATATTTATTATTTGGATTATTTGGTGCAGCTTCAACAAGGAACTGAATTGTTTATACTGTATATATATATATATATATATATATATATATATATATATATATATATATATATATATATATATGTTTGTGTGTGTGTGTGTGTGTGTTTGTGTGTATGTGTGTGACACTTTGCGTGTCTATTTTTCATATCTCCCTTCTATTTTATTTGTATTATTTTTGTGAAATTTGGTATAAAGTTAGATTAGTTATAATAGTGGTAATCAATGATAACGGTAGTAATAATAATAATAACTGTTGTTTCACTATTTTATTATTAGTAGGCATTATTTTCGTGTTGAAGATTCAAACTGTGCATAGTTACAGCACGAATGGCCGTATGAGCTCGTGCAAAGGATCTTGTGTACATAAGTTTGTATAATTTATTATGCATCAATAAATGCACTTATCTATCTATCTATCTATCTATCTATCTATCTATCTATCTATCTATCTATCTATCTATCTATCTATCTATCTATCTATCTATCTATCTATCTATCTATCTATCTATCTATCTATCTATCTATCTATCTATCTATCTATCTATCTATCTATCTATCTATCTATCTATCTGTCTATCTGTCTATCTGTCTGTCTGTCTGTCTGTCTGTCTGTCTCTCTGTCTCTCTGTCTCTTTTCCTCTTCCCAAAGTGAGAGTCCAAGTTTCACAACCATACAGAACAACCGATAATATAACTGTTTTATAAATTCTAATTTTCAGATTTTTTGACAGCAGACTAGATGACAAAAGCTTCTCAACCGAATAATAACACGCATTTCCCATATTTATTCTGCGTTTAATTTCCTCCCGAGTGTCATTTATATTTGTTACTGTTGCTCCAAGATATTTTAATTTTTCCACCCGCTTCGAAGGATAAATCTCCAATTTTGCTCGTGTTACATATTAGTGAAATTACAAAATTGTGTGCATCATTGATTGCATTTTAATACTTTCTTGGAGGGATGTTGATATATCCTTAATGGAATGAATGAGTAGCAATAAAGAACGCTCTACGTGTGATATTATGAAGGTGAGCAGGAATGAAATTGTTTTACAGAAATTGTATTAGTACTCAGCAGTTTCTCAAGCGTGAAATCATGACAGTATGTTGCGTCATGTGCCTAGAAATAATCAAGGAGCTGAGTAGAGATTTCTTTCAAAGAACGTCTTAATACACTTCGCTTATAAAAACAATGGATACACTTCTCAGAGCCTCTGGGAAACATCTGAACTCGGTGTTAATGGCTATGTGCCAGCCAGATACGTTAACTCGAAAGATTTAGAGCTTTTAGACTAATTGTGATATAAAACATTCGCAGCTCTCTCTCTAATTAATAATATGCACATGTACATATGTATTCAGTTCTGTAAGAAAAACAACATAGAATTTAAGCAGAGAACTTTCCACAAGGTGTTAAGCTAATAACTTATCCATAATGTATTAGAGATACACATTGTACCCACACATTCTTAATCATTCGTCGTCACCCTCGTTTTATTTGTCGTCATCTTGGCCTTATTCCTCGTTCTCTTTGATATAATCGCTGTTCTCTTCGTCGTTCTGTTCGCCTTATTAGTGTTCTCTATGCTATTAGTCATCCATCTAATGTCCGTCGTCTTGTTTTATTTTGGTTCTTGTAATCTTAATCATATAATTTCAGATCTCTTCGTCTTGTTCGTGGCCTCTTCATCGTGTTCATGGTCATCTTCGTCGTGTTCGTGGTGCTCTTCGTCTTGTTCGTGATCCTCTTCGTCTTGCTCGTGGTCTTCTTTTTTTGTTCGTGGTCCTCTTTCTCTTGTTCCTGGTCCTCTTTGTCTTTTTCGTGGTCCTTTTCGTCTTGTCCGTTGTCCTCTTCGTCTTGTTCGTGGTTATTTTCATCTTGTTCGTGTTACTCTTCATCTTGTTCGTGGTCCATTTCGCCTTGTTTGTGTTCCACTTCGCCTTGTTCTTGGGCCACTTTGCCTTGTTTGTGTTCTACTTCGCCTTGTTTGTGTTCCATTTCCCCTTGTTCATGGTCCACTTCGTCTTGTTCATGGTCCAAATCGTCTTGTTTATGGTCCACTTCATCTTGTTCATGGTACACTTCGTCTTGTTCATAGTCTTCTTCGTCTTGTTCGTGGTCTTCTTCGTCTTATTCGTGGTCCTCTTCGTCGTGTTCGTGGTCCTCTTCCTCATCTTATTCGTGATCCTCTTCGTTTTGTTCGGGGTCCTCTTCGCTGTGTTCGTAGTCCTCTTCGTCTTGTTCGTGGTCCTCTTCGCCGTGTTCGTGGTCCTCTTCGTCTTGTTCGTGGCCCTCTTCGCTGTGTTCGTAGTCCTCTTCGTCGTGTTCGTGGTCCTCTTCGTCGTGTTCGTGGTCCTCTTCCTCATCTTATTCGTGATCCTCTTCGTTTTGTTCGTGGTCCTCTTCGCTGTGTTCGTAGTCCTCTTCGTCTTGTTCGTGGTCCTCTTCGCCGTGTTCGTGGTCCTCTTCGTCTTGTTCGTGGCCCTCTTCGCTGTGTTCGTAGTCCTCTTCGTCGTGTTCGTGGTCCTCTTCGTCGTGTTCGTGGTCCTCTTCCTCATCTTATTCGTGATCCTCTTCGTTTTGTTCGTGGTCCTCTTCGCTGTGTTCGTAGTCCTCTTCGTCTTGTTCGTGGTCCTCTTCGCCGTGTTCGTGGTCCTCTTCGCCGTGTTCGTGGTCCTCTTCGCCGTGTTCGTGATCCTCTTCGCCGTGTTCGTGGTCCTCTTCGCTGTGTTCGTAGTCCTCTTCGTCTTGTTCGTGGCCCTCTTCGTCTTGTTCGTGGTCCTCTTTGCAGTGTTCGTGGTCCTTTTCGCCGTGTTCGTGGTCCTCTTCGTCTTGTTCGTGGCCCTCTTCGTCTTGTTCGTGGTCCTCTTCGCCGTGTTCGTGGTCCTCTTCGCCGTGTTCGTGGGTCCTCTTCGCTGTGTTCGTAGTCCTCTTCGTCTTGTTCGTGGCCCTCTTCGTCTTGTTCGTGGCCCTCTTCGTCTTGTTCGTGGTCCTCTTCGTCTTGTTCGTGGTCCTCTTCGTCTTGTTCGTGGTCCTCTTCGTCTTGTTCGTGGTCCTCTTCGTCTCGTTCGTGGTCCTCTTCGTCTTGTTCGTGGTCCTCTTCGTCTTGTTCGTGGTCCTCTTCGCCGTGTTCGTGATCCTTTTCGCCTTGCTCGTGGTCCTCTTCGACTTGTGCGTGGTCCTCTTCGTCTTGTTCGTGGCCCTCTTCGTCTTATTCGTGGTCCTCTTCGTCTTGTTCGTGGTCCTTTTCGCCTTGCTCGTGGTCCTCTTCGACTTGTGCGTGGTTCTCGTCCTCATCTTATTATGAGTGTATGTTGTATATTTACAATTTGAGAAAGAGAGCTCGGTACAAAATTTAATCACCTATTACCGACGCCAAAATGTAAACTCTTGTGGTCATCCTTGGATAATCATCTGTCTTTGAGGGTAATGAATTTCGTCTTATAATATATTGCCAGCATTATTCATTTTGCCAAACTACCAGGAAGCAATAAATTCTTTACCAAACATATGTGGAGTTATAAGCAACAGAAATACCGAAGAACCTGCTTATTAAATGAAACAAACTAATCAAATATATGATAACGGTATCAATCAACTAACCATACAAATCAATCGAAGGAAAGAATCAGTCAACCAAACGAATGAACGAATCAACCAGCCATACGAATTAATGAACCAATGAACGAACCGAACGTAACAACTAACAAATCATCGGAATGAACGAACATATGAACCAATCTACAGAACCAGCCAACCAGTCAAATGAATTAGCTAAATAACGAGCGAATCAACCAAATGAAACCAAACAAAGCAACACAATCAATCAGACAAGACCAACATCGCCCAATAAAGGGCATAAAATAACTATATTGAAACAGGTTGCATCTCGTCTTCTCATAATATACATATGTGATGCACTCCAATGAATTGTTAAAAGAAGTAGGCCTACAGTCATTAAGATGCAGATCGCACTGACAGGAGTTTTTGTTTAGGGATGAGGGTTGTTGCACCCCTGATCGAATCCGTGTCTACAGGTGTTGCAGTTCCCAGGATCAGGCGTAAGGGGGTAGAGGAGCTTGTGCAGGGTAAACACGCCCCCGGCCCCCCAGCGTCTTGCAGGGGTGCAGTCCAAACAATCCACTATCGCCACGGTCTTATCTTACGTACTCAGCATGAGCAACACAACTAAATACTTCTGTGCTTTTAACTGTGCACAGATTCTTATACGAGACATAAACTTGTGCGTTCTTCTTTCCTCGTCTGCCGATGTGTTATCGAAGTACGTTGGTAGCTGAAAAGTCTAGCTCTGCTCCGTTATGTTCCTCTAGCTTTTAGTTATAGACCCTACTGAAATTACTGAGAAATAACATCTACGTTCTTTCTTTAAAAGTAAGTTGATACTGAGGGCACAATAAGTATTAAAATGTCATAGCCGTATTGTTATTACAATCATTACTTTACTTGTCATCAAAATTACCATGGAGTTTTACCACTATTACTCTAAGTCAGGAACAAATCATAACCGCAACATATAGTACTAAAAAATTTAAAAATGATTTGACAGGAAACTGTTTTTTAAAGAATTTTAATTAATTCACTTCATACACTGCATACGTTATGCTGGCATAGAATCTGCATAGCTAAGTTGCCAAGCAACTGACTGCGGACTGTGAGTTCGCATCTGGGTGATGGCAGGATTTTTCGCCTCATCATAACTTTCAAGGTAGCTCCGGGTTTAACTCGGCTTGCTATCAAAATGGAGTAGGCTTAGAGTGTCAGAAAGCGGCCAGAACGTGGTGTTGGCCACAATATCTTCTCGTTCCAACGCCTATACTGTACCTCAATGCTCCTATACGTACGACCTCACATGAAAACCTTATATTTTTTTCAAGCTATTAGGTTAATGCCCACGTGCATCAACGTCGGTTATGTAACCACCGATTAAAATTGCCACCTAACCCCTGGTTAAGCATTTTTACTGTGCATCGACCTCGGTTAGGACTTAAATAGAATGTTAAACACGGTAATCTCTAACCGGTCATATTCGAGATGTTAAAGGAGATAACCAGTGATTAGTAAGCCAAGTAAAACAAAATGGCGGCCAGATCGAAAAGTGATTATTTCGAAGACGATTGTCATTGTACAGTACTTGAATTACTTGGATAGAGATGATGGTGGTTTCTTTAGTAAAAAGAGAGAATTCTTACGAGGAATTAGGTGACAAAAAATTTCAGGAGGGATTTCGTTTATCAAAATCTACAATGTCACAGAAATATCTCAGAAACAGTCGTATTTGTCCTAGGGATTGGCTACTTATATTACGATTCTATGCAACTGATATTTTCTGTATTCTAAGAGGAAACACTCGAGTATCTTTCTCTACGTCATTGGCTGAAAGAAGAGAGGTTATGGATGGATCTTAGGATAATGCATAGTTTCCTGATATAGCCTAAATAGGGTCATGGCTCGTACACATATTCGCACTAATCTTCTTCATCGTTTTCCTTTATTGATATTCCATCTTTTTCATATATAATATATTTAGATATAGTAATTAAGTCTATCAATACTTCAAACCCACATTTGAATATATTCATTTTTGCATTTAATTTTCCATTTTGTGCGATTTTAACCTAACAGCACTGAAAAACGAAGAAATGCAACTCGCAAACATAACAGCGCCCAAAGGCAAACAAATGCAACGCGAAAATATAGGAGACATTCGTTTCGATGTAGAATAGAGTAAGAGCAGTCATTTTTAGACGTCTACTATTATTTTGCAGAGAAATGGATGCTTTCTTATAGTAATTTTTGTAGAAACAATGTACCATCATAGATTTCACTCTAGTTGAATGAGATGTCAGCTAAACATGCTTAAATAATCGGTGATTATTAGGGCTGAAAAAAAAAAGTATTGGCTGCATCGTACGTAGAGCTCTGTGTTTACAAAATGCTTGTGTGTACGCTCGACTAGTTACGGTAGCGGCTGCTCGTACAGTCCGCTGCGTATAAATGAACTCATAATAGAATTTACATTTACAGGATTACTTATGTTTCAAATTATTTAACTCGGAACAAATATTAAATTTACAAAACAATATCATTATCAATTAAGTCAAACACAATTTCCCCATGTTATGAATTCAGTCATATTTTTTTTATACATTCTCGTTGGATTTTTTTTTTTCGGCATTCTGATACAACCTCACGTCACTCAAGCAGGTCTACTATTGAGGAGAGTCGGATGTACACTCTCTCTGCTCCTTACAGACAGTAGAGACACCCGAAAACGCGACACATTTTGTGAACAATGTATATAGAAATTATTTACTACCCTGATATCAGTACTTTACTTCAGCCCTAGTGATTATAAATGGTGCACAGAAATTACATTTTAACCACGGTTGCTGTTTAACCGTCGTTTCGTAACTATGATTACGCGTTTCTAAGCGAGGTTGATGCACTTTACCATAAGTCCATTTTCGGCTTTTCCATTCTAAATTTTCTAATATTTCTGTAGTGGATCGGTGAAAATAGGAATAACCAATAGGTTTGGGACTCGCATATTCTGTTTTACTCAGCCCCAAATTCATTTCCAAACGTTTATCCCCCTCAGTGACAATGTCTTCGGCATGTTTCGGCATTCTGTCGAAGGATGGAATAAAATAAATACTGAATGGATTCCGAAGAATCCAATCGCAAGAAATTAAAGGTGGAGAAGAGAGATAAGATACACAAAACAAAATTTAGTGTAGTCCGATCATTAGTATCGCCACTGGAGTGCTAGTGCGAAGTTTAGAGTCTGTTCATCGTTACATCAGACAACAGAAGGTTCAAATTTCTTCTGCTTCTGTTAGATCCGGCAAATAGTGCTGTTAGAAAGAAATATAATTTATTCCGTCTTCAACTCGTTTGATTTTGGTTCTTGTGATAACTGAAATCTAAAACTATCTCTGTCACCTTTAACTTTTGTACATCGACGATAAATTTACATTTGTTGTACAGACAATGCTATGACGTCATTTTATTCTGAATAAAGTGGCTGCTAGTGAAAAATAAATGTTTTCCTTATTTTGTAAAAATAAACACTTACAGTTGAACGTTGGCATAACGACATCGGTTTACACAACGTCTCGTCTTCAATGTCAGATATTTTGTTGTACCAATTAATTCCTCGTAACGCACGTGCTTTTCCTGTCTTGCTTAATACATATACAAAAATACATCTTCAGTATGCAAATCTGGCTTTCAGGTAGTAGCTCCCTGTAAAACAGGTTTGAATAATTTCAAGGATAAATTGCTCCGGGGCCGGGTATCGATCCTGGGACCCTTCGCTTAGAGCACGAATGCTCTACCGACTGTGCTACCCCAGGAACTATACACGATATCGTCACAATTTTTCCTTTATATCCACACAACTCAAATGGACTGACAATACGCCAGAACCCAACTTTGAGTGCACACAAATTCTGTGTGACTTAAATTGTGGTTTTCTGTTAACGTACCTCCAGTAATGAATATATTATACAAATCTAATATATAATATATATTAGATAATATAATTATATAGCATATAATTTGCATAATATATATTAGGGTCACGTGTTGGGATTCAGTCGAAAAACGGAGCTGCTGCGCAACAATCGACACCATAAGGCCAGGACCGGTATTGCTGATGTCCTCAAGCGTCGTGGATGGGAAGTATACGAGGAGATCCACTGCGTTTCATCCTTAGATTCGAACAGAAGAGCAGATATTGTAACCATCCACAGGACTCAATCTAAAGGATTAGTCCTTGCTCCTAGAATTCGGTTTGAGAGGGATGCCCTGCAGGCACAACACGTTGATGAGGAGAAGAAATCCATTTATGAGTCCTGCATCCCTTATCTAAGTGAGAAATATAACATTCCTACTAGTCAGTGGAGTGTTTCTGGTCTTTTGTTTGGTGCACGTGGCACACTTCCTAAATTCACATGTGATATTTTAAAAGCACTCGGACTCCGAATTTTCGAAATTCAAAACATTTTGTTGAATATTCTTAAGGATTCAATCCAGATATTACATTACCACTTATATTTTAGCCATTGATGATTCTGTTGGGTTTTCATTTCTCTGAATTTTTTATTAAACAATTTTTGTCTTTCTAAATTGTTCTGTAGTGCTTTTATTCTGGATCTTTATGGTCACCCTCATTGAGGGCAGATTATTTTCTTTAAATATATTTATATATAATTATATGTTATATAATTTGCATAATATATTTCGTCACTGGAGGTACGTTAACAGGAAGCCACAATATAAGTCACACAGAATTTGTATGCACTCAAAGTTGGGTTCTGGCATCTTGTCAGCCCATTTGAGTTGTGTGGATATGAAGCAAAAATTGTGACGGTGTAGTGTATACTTCTTGGCGTAGCTCAGTTGGTAGATCATTCGTGCGCTAAGGAAGTGTCCTGGGATTGATACCCGGTCCCGGAACAATTTTCCTTGAAATTATTCATACATGTTCAGTGTTTACAATGTGATTGCCATTATTCATTTTCAAAGTAACTTTCCAAAAAATGAAATCTTTTAAGATTTTAACACGCACTTGGCCAAGTTGCCTGGACGCGCAGATACTACTTTGCTTTTTTTCGTGATTTCCAAAGATAAAAGAAGAATATTTCTAGTAGCCACCATTATTAACGTTTCATTTTTATATGTATTGGTTATACTGTCTTTATCATGTTAATAACAAGAGGAAGACTTTAAAATTTGCTATTGGTTTAATTTTTAACTCTACACAACTTGATTATCATCTTTACGGATGGTTTCAAAATCTTGACTGGTACAGGAGGGGCTCATAAAAATCTCCTCATTCCTATTCCAAAAATTGTTTGATATTCTCGGCCGAATTAGGGACAATTTGAGATCGTTACTTTTGACACTAAATGGAATATTTTATTTTTCACTGACTCTCATATTGGTATATTGCTGAAGTCCAAATAGACATATATGTAAAAAAAACTCATATACTACTTGCAACTCAACTGGAATGTGATATCTTTTAAATTCATACCCAATCATAAACGAATCAAGGAAAATTAATCAATGGATTATTTGCCCAAGGAAGCATGGAAACTCACTCTTACAAAAACTGTTAAATGATCTACGACTGATTATTTACGACCGATTTATCTCGCGTTAGTACAGGCTATATTACAATACGGCATTATATGATGGGGTAGTGCTTATAGTACCTCCCTCATGCCAATAACTCTGCTACAGAAAAGAATAATAAAAATATGCCTTAATAAACCTCTTGATTATCCTTCAGTGCTGCTGTATTCAGAATTCAAAATATTTGACTTCCATCAAATTTATGACAATGTATTACTGAATTTCGTATATAAAAACCGAAACATATTTAATTTACATTCACATAAATATAAAACACAAAGATCAGACAATATATGCTTGACAGTTTTTAATATACTATAACTGTAGCATATAATCACAGTAGAAACTTCGGTCCAAGGCTTTATAACGTGTTAATAGATAAATTCCCAAACATGCAATTTGCTAATGCTCCTTATTTAAAAAAAATCTATTAAAAATTGCTGTTAACAGAGAAAATTTAAAGTTCAATTATTGTGATATGTGTTTTTTCTTCTTTTTTTTCTTTTATTACTTTTTGCTCTGTTATTCAATAGAATGTCTTAACATTAACTTATGTGGAATGCCCCCTGAGCACGAGTATGCAACTTACTCTTTCTGGGGGTGCTAGAGAGTTCAGCGAATAGGGATTATAAAGAATGGACACTTCGCGTCGGTACCTTTGATGTAGCCGGACTGATTTCAATGACCTTCAAGCCAGCTAAAGCGTGAGATTCTGCTTTCTCCCTAGAGTTGGCGCTGACATCACACCAGCTAGCAGCCGACACAGCGGAAATATAACACATATAATTAATACATCTAGGTACATTATGTACTCAAATAAAATAAATTGGATCCATAAAATAATAAATCCATCATTAACTGTAATGTCTAGACTCTAGAGTTCCTTTATAATGAGAGTTAAGACGTTGACCCCAACAACAATTAAAATATGTAATGATTTGATAGCGCTGAAAATGGAAAAACAAAACTCTTACGAGAAGTAAAACCATATACCTATATTATATACAAATATTAAACGAATTCGATACTTAATTTTATAATGTATATTATTTTATAATATAATTTATTATATCTGAAATATAAAATATTATTACAACTGGTTTGTCACTGAGAAATAAGGAAAAGCTGTTAACTTGAATTGATTTGAAGCAAAGCTGGATTATGCAATAAGGTAGGCGATGTTTGGATCCTGTTTCTCAACTCTATTCTCAATTATTATCTTAGCGTATGCTCGATTACACTAACCTCTAGAGCTTGAAAGTGGAATTAAACCCTGGCGCACAGAGAAACAAAACACAGGAAAATTCGGTCAGTGTACATTCTTTATAATCCCTATTCGCTGGAGAGTTCTTATAAAAAAAATCAATATGTATCTTTGTTCTGGCAATAAATTATTATTATTATTATTATTATTATTATTATTATTATTATTATTATTATTATTTACACTTATCTACAGGGTATCTCAGCAAAATTTACTGAATTGTTCTTTAACCTTTAAATTGGCAAAACTTCATTTCTCACACTAGTTTATTAAACCGTGTCGGACTGTAAAGAAAACAACTATCGCAACAACATTGAAAAAATCACAGTTAAGTTACGGTCTCTTCTTCGGAGCGAGAGGCACCATTCCGAAAGCCTTTGTAAAGTGGAGGGAAAAATAAAACCTGATGAGAGATCTTCAAGATGCCATCGTCACCACCATAATAAAATTTTCTGTAGCGATATTTCGTCAGCATCTTTATGGTGTACATTCACTTTAAATTATATTTGGTTCTATTTTTTTCTTATGTCTTAATCAATTTTGTCTGAAACCTGTTTCTATAATTTTTCATTTTAAATTTTATTGTGAGCTATTCTGTGTCGCAGGGCAAACCCAAAATATTGGGTCAGACCAATAAATTAAAATTTGTACAATACCGTATTATAGTATTATAGTATTTTGAATTTTCAATTTTCCTACCATTTTTTTCTATTGTTCTATTAAAATTATAGCATATAGTCTATTAACCTGTTGTATCTTATAGGATACATTGCGAATTTAAGGGTTAATTGAAAAAAAAGCGAAAGGTTTAATCTTCTAACTCAAATACGAGAAGAAATGTTCATTGCGACTGGTGACCCTCTCTATGGATTTTAAATAACCACTTTTGACTTACGTTCCAGTTCATCTTTCAAACAAATAAATTAATTATCTTTTTAACATGAGGAATCTCTTGGAATTATTTAGAGGGGCGAGGCTCTTCTATTCATTTTATTGCTATGGCAACGTTCCTTGACTTTTTAAGTTGTGGAATAAGAAAGTGACTTGCCACACATAAGATTCCGCGCCTGTATCACGGGCTGCAGCTTCCTATACGTACTCTATCAAATACGGTACGTTGGTTAACTTTGACTGAAGAAAATTAAAGCTTTGTGGCTCTAAATCGCTCAAGCGGTAACAAAAAATCATGGACGATGGAAAAATTTGGTAAAGAGATTTGCAATCAACTGTGAAATGCCTACGGGATTTTATTTACGTAATAGAAATGTTCTAATTAAATGTTACAAACTCACGCTTAATTAAGAAACTCTGAGGGAAAGAAAAAGTTTATAAATGGATTTGAAATAAGCGCGGGAAATTTAGGAATAAATCATTTCAATATATAAAAATTTTAATCAGCATAAATTTTATACGTATTACATAGAATAATATACTCTAAAATATATTATTAAGTTCACAAATACTCGAAAGCTTTGGATGATGGAAACATTTTGTAAATAGATCTGAAGTCAGAGTGAAAAAGTCTACTGTATATCAGGGATGCAAAACTGTGCTACAATTGAAGCACACGTCATAAGCCCGAACACGTAACTCATCCCTTCCCTTCAACCCTCGCGTCATTGTAGGGTAGGGGAGAAGAGAAGAGAGAACAGTGTGTTTGCCAAACGTCACAGAGCGTATTCCGAATCTCACCGGTGAGCAATCCGATGGCATCACGGTGTTCCGAATTCCACCGATGACGTCATTGATGCTCCACCGGTGTCGCACCGGTGCCATCAACTTGCAGAGGTGGTGGCAGGCTCCATCAGCCGCCATCAGTGAATCTGAATGGTTCTTGTATAGGGCGGGAATTAGCAGGCGAATGACATCGTGCACTGTTGTGTCATGGCGGTGTGTTCTGCTTTAGTTCTGCTGTATTGTTTGTAATGAGCACAACGTAAAAACAATATGTTAATGGCTTATGAGCGAACATGTCAACTGACCAGTTATTACTACCGGTTCAAGAAATAAGTTGTTTACGATCTCTTTTATTTGAACGAGATGGCAGTACGGAAATTTCGCAAAATTTTGCTAGCGTAGCACAGATAACCACTTACACAGTCGCCATGACAGCATCGATTCTTCCAGCAGTTTTGTTCCTATTTTCGTTGCAACGTGACGTCATTGATGCCTCCGGAACGGTGAGATTCGGAATACGCTGACAGAAACGTCATTGAAGGCTCCGGATTTGTGGATGGGGGAAGGAAATCTTTCCCCATACTTCCACCCCTCTCTTCCAATGTTCTGCAACCCTAGTCTATATGAATCGGCCTATCTTTCTCTCTCTTTCTCTCTTTTTTTTTTTTTTACAGAAAGAAGGTTCCATTTTGTTGATCAATGTAATTAGATAGCATCATAATTACTATATATTTTTATTTTATAATCCCCAGCAATCATTATCTTCTATTCGTCCCATACGCCACAAACTAATATAGAATGGAGATCTTCTTTGTACTCTCTTTCGTACTATATATTTCTGACCATTTATCTTTTGAAAGAAGCATGAAGTTTTTATGAAATGTTTTTCGTAAAATATTAAAATAACGACGAGTCGAAGCGAAATCTTGTTCATTCGAATTATTAATGTAAAATCTATGCACTATCTTCTTAAGAGCATTAAAGGCTAGAAGATAATGGCGGGAACTTACCTGCTGCACGTTGTCTGGCAGACAGCCTATGATTCCCATAGTCAGCTGGCCTCCGGAAACCTCTCCTGCATTTCCTGTGCTGTACATCGCGATATCCTGCAAATGACGAATGCATTAGTTTCCCATGCTCAACTTTAGAACTCCAGCCAGCCCATTACACGAATAGAATAGATATCGAGTTTTGGAATTGACCAAGGTATCCTACAAGTGTATAGATATCTGAAATCTCTGGAAAGACTTATAAGTAGTAACAAAATTCAAGAAAGCCAACTATTAGATATTCAGTTTTTCATAATAGGAAGTATAATGAGAAGCGATTGTAGCAAGTTACTGCAAAAATGTGTTTTGATATCTTTAATTAAATAGACGTTTTTCAGATCTATGATATCGAAAATTCGGCGTCTGGCATTCCAACGGTTTATGTATTCTATTTCTTTTGAACTGTTGTGCGAATCTCGTTCGTATTTTACTGTCTGACCAATATCTTTCCATCTTCCGTCAGTATTTGTATGTTAGGTCCTGATCTGTCCTAAATCTATAAGCGGATTTTTATTCGATATCTGTTAACTTATTTATTTCATCTCGTAGCATACATAGGCCTATTATATTAGAGCAATTTTTAGAAGGCAAAAAAGAAATGAGAGGAAGGAAGAAGGAAAAAAAGAAATGAAAGGAAGAAAGAAAGAAAGAAAGAAAGAAAGAAAGAAAGAAAGAAAAAACTGGCTTCACATAAAATGTAAAAATTGATATTTACTTTATAATGATTTTGTTTTAAAATAACTCTGTTTTTTTAGTTTTACTTCCTCATTAGATAAAAAATTGGAATGCTATAAAAATTATATTCAGGGATTTTCGCGCAAATGTCAGTTTTAAGTATCACTATTACTGAAAACATTTCTTTTTGCCATGTTGACTGCCTATTTTTCTATCCATCTGTGTACAATCAATGTATCCTAAAATATAAGATAAAATATTTACTTACAAATAGTTTTTAAGGAACCCGCAGGTTCATTGCCGCCCTCACATAAGCCCGCCATTGGTCCCTATCCTATGCAAGAGTAATCCAGTCTCTATCATCATATCGCACCTCCCTCAAATCCTTTTTAATGTTATCCTCCCACCTATGTCTCGGCCTCTCCAAATATATTTTTCCCTCCCGGCTCCCAACTAACACACTATATGCAATTCTGGATTCGCCCATATGTGAATGAATGAACGAATGAATGAAGTGCATTTATTAATACACAATTATACAAACTCATGTACAAAAGATCCTTCGCACGAGCCGTACGGCCAATCGTTCTGTAACTATGCACAGTTTGAATCTTCAAAGAAAAGAAAAATAATACTACTAATAATAAAATAGTAAAACAACAATAATTGTTATCATTAATTATCACAATTACAACTAATCTAACTTCATTCCACATTTCACAAAAATAATAAAAATAAAATAAATGTAAGATATGAAAGAAAAAAAAACACACGGTGAAACATATATATATATATATATATATATATATATATATATATATATATGTTTCCTTATTGAAACTGCAATAAATAATCCAAATAATAAATATAAAGGTAATACATAAAAATCATACACACACAATAAAAAACAAACAAATAGAAAAAAACACAATAAATACAAAAAGAACATTATCCCCCAATTACCTCATTCGCTCATTTCGCCCATACGTGTTACATGTCCTGCCCATCTCAAACGTCTGGATTTAATGTTCCTAATTATGTGAAGTGAAGAATACAATGCGTGCAGTTATGCGTTGTGTAACTTTGGCACTTCTTAAACCAATATACTGATTGTTTTTATATTCACTGTCTACGTATCTATCACACGCTACGTTAATTCCATGTTAATTCCTGCTTTGCTTCATTCTCACTGAATTGTGTACTTGCCAACGAATTGAAACTGTACTTTAAATTATGGTGAGATAGGATTATGAAGTTAACCTCCATCAATAAGATGGTGCACGTTCGCCTTAATGTGATGCTGCAGCACAAGTCAAACATCAGCCTTCCTTCGGGCCCGATCCGACGGCTGCTCAGATCCAAAATTAATTCACGGAGCATTATAAACAGTAGTGCAGCGGTTTCACAATACAATTAGGTTTAATTAGTGGGAACTATAGTCATTTTGGTAATTCATGTTTCGGATCGGAATTGGAAGCAAACATGGGTGAATGCGGAGTGGGTATGAAGTACTTCGGAACTACTCATTTTCATAAAATGTAGATTAAACACTTTTCTACTCATAGAGTCCGTCACCTGCTCAGAATTATATTTCGACTCTTTGACAAAATCTCAATATCTATCAACAATGATAAACCTCCGAACTCGACTCTTTCATAAATGGTCAATTTTTTAAAACACCGGTAATGTGATCCTCCGATTTCGACTTTAGACTCTTTCATAAAAGCTTAGTATTTTTAAATACGTATTGTAAACCACCGATTTCGACATCGATTCTCATGAAAGTTCAGTACTTTTCTATAACGATAAACCGAATCTGTAAACAATCTCAAATTTTTAGTAGCTGTAAACCTACAACCACAATCCTTTAATAAAATACAGTAGTAGTACTATGCAAGTCTTTTTCATGAAATTTCAGCCAGTGTATTAGTAGTATTTATTTATTTAACCTGGTAGAGATAACGCAGTCAGGCCTCCTCTGCCCGTCTACCAGGAGATTCCAACTATAATATGAAGAATAAAATTACAATTAGTATTAAATTTACAATTATAATTACAGTTACAATAAAAATCAAAGTACTAAAAGATTACCTGACTAATGAAAGCTAGATAATTTACTATAGAAAAAAAAGAATATTTTATATTTACCTACTGAATTACAAATTAAACCCAGAATAACAAAATTGTATAGTGATGAAATTACCGGATATTGAAATATTTTGTGATAGATTAAGGAAACTATTTACAAGAAACCATGTCTAAACGAGTTTAAATTACAGACCAAGTGCCTAGTAAGTTTGCGTTTGAATTCAATTTTATTTCGACAGTCCCTGATGCTAGCAAGTAACGAATTCCATAGTCTTGGTAAGGCTACTGTGAAAGAGGATGAGTATGAGGAGGTGCGATGGGATGGTATTGTTAATATTGTTTCATGACGAGAGCGTGTGTATGGGACCGGTGCCCACCCAGCATCGTGATGCACTTGGGGAGCTACGGTAGGTAGCGAAAATCCGGTTTCGAAAACCAGCTATAACGGCTGGGATGAACATCGTGCTCACCACACGATACCTCCAATCCGGTTGGATGATCGTCCACCTCTGTTTCAGCATGTGGCCGTGAGGTCAGCACCCGGTTGGTCGGTCTTGGCTCTGCAAAGAGGTGTAGCGCCATGGATTTACTTTTTTGCTATGCAAGTCTAGTTTTCAGGTAAAGTTCCCCGTGAAGTAGACTTGAATAATTTCAAGGGAAAAATTGTTCCGGGGCCGGCTATCGATCCCGGGGACTCTGGTTGAACGTACCAGCGCTCTACCGACAGAGCTACCCAGGAACTCCACCCGACACCGTCTCAATTTTTCTCCTTATATCCACACAACTCGAGTGGGCTGACGAGACGCCAGAGACCTACATGGAGTGCACACAAACTCTGTGTGACTTGGAATTGTGGTTTCTGTTAACGTACCTACAGTTACGTATATATTATGCAAGTCTAGGTTTCAGGTAAAGCTCCCTGTGAAGCAGACTTAAATAGTTTCATGGGAAAAATTATTCCGGGGCCGGCTATCGATCTCGGGGACTCTGGTTGAACTTACCAGCGCTCTACCGACTGAGCTACCCAGGAACTCCACCCGACACCTTCTCAACTTTCCCCTTATATCCACACAACTTGAGTGAGCTGACGAGATGCCAGAGACCCATATCGATTGCACACAAACTCTGTGTGACTTGGAAATGTGGTTTTATGTCAACGTACCTATAGTTACGTATATATTATGCAAGTTTAGTTTTCAGGTAAAGCTCCGTGTGAAGCAGTCTTGAATAATTTCAAAATAGCAGTACGTTGCAGTAACGGTAATTCTATTGTACATATAGAACATTATATTGCAAGTGACAAGCTAACGGAATTACATTGGCTGTCTAATGCTACTCTTATTTGTTTTTGCGTGCTCCATGACTTCTATCACGTGAGTTTCTTAACCCAATAGTCTTATCCACTTTTACAGAGATTGACATGCAATTTTGGTTGTGCCAGTAGACTGCACTTACAACATAAACGTTAATATGTTGGTACCAAATCTCATATTCATTTCCAGTAACCCAGAGACCATATTTTCGTATTTGCGATTTCTGATTTAGAATATTATAATAAGCCACTGGCGTAGCTCAGTCGGCTGAGGCGCTTGCCTGCCGATCCATAGTTGTGGGTTCGATAATCGCTAGGGCTGATTACCTGGTTGGGTTTTTATTCAAGGCGAATGTAAGGTAATCTATGGAGAGTCTTCGGTCTCATCTCGCCAAATACCATCTCACTATCACTAATTTCATCGACGCTAAATAATCAAGTAGTTGATACAGCGTCGTTAAATAACCAACTAAAAACATAATATTATAACATTTCTTAATGTTTATGCCAAGAGTAGAAAAGACGTCATTCGAATACATCGCCTGGCATAGTGTCTACAAGCAGAACAGTATAATTTCCATTGGCTTAATCACATATTCGTTTAGGAGGAACTATATTACAGAAATTATAATACGGACTTTTATTGACATTGACATTGACTTGACTTTATTGACATTGACATACTCCACACCTGTGGAGTAACGGTTAGCGCGTCTGGCCGCGAAACCAGGTGGCCCGGATTCGATTCCCGGTCGGAGCAAGTTATCTGGTTGAGGTTTTTTCCGGGAGTTTCCCTCAACCCAATATGAGTAAACGCTGGGTAACTTTCGGTGTTGGACCCCGGATTCATTTCACCGGCATTTCACCTTCATCTCAATCAGACGCTAAATGACCAGAGATGTTGATAAAGCGTCGTAAAATAACACACTAAAAAAATTGACTTACACTTAAAGTAAAGTGAATAACTGACTGAAATCGCCTCATCTTTAAGATATTTTTCACTATGATTTACCTTCTCCAGTGGGTGGGAGTGAATCTAGCTTACGTATGATACTATACTTCATTCCGTAATGTCTGAGTGGAGATGTAAACATTCCCGGCAGAAGAGGAGAGAAGTATTTAGATGGAGTTACGCAATAGTAGACCAACCGACAATTTGAAAGAAAAAAAATAGATATTTGCACAAATCTGTTAATGGCAGGCCAATTTAACTCGAAAAAAAATCAAGAATGGGATATCTGAATTTTGCTGCTATTTATAAGCAAAAATTAGGCCTAGTTTATTGCATAAAATTCATTTATTTATTTTGCTTTGAAATATTAATTCAATTACTGGCCTCTTATTAAAAACCGGTTAGCCTTTTTTTGGTATTATTTGTGCTATTTTTTGTAATAGTATAAATGTTATAATCTTACTTCTCGCATAAAATGTTTTACAAAAAAACAAAAACAGATTTATTTCAATGGCCAATATCTCGAAACAGGTTTTTTGGCGCTTGGTCTCTTATTGAGAAACTCCGTCCAATTGATATTCAACGAATGGCAGAGGTCTCATTCCACGCTTGTCTTGAAGTTGAGCGGTCTGAAGCGTTCTACCCTTGCCCAACTTCAAGACAAGCATGGAATGAGACCTCTGCTATTGGTTGAATAGCAGTTATACAGGGACATCATTTTATTAATACTAACATTTCCAATATTAACTTGGCTATACCTTTGGATTAACGGTTGAGAACCGAAAACACCGTTTGCTACCCCCTTCCACGACTGGAGTTCGATGATACTGGCGTAAAATCAAACAAATCGCTTTACTAGGTATAGGAGGGAAGAAAAGTAGTTCATCCATTTACGTAAACTAGGAAATATCGCGATTTTTAGTTTGATAATTTTCATTAGGTTTTTGTTTAATCAAAATACAGTAATGTATTAACAATAAGTGTTTTTATTCATGAACTGAGCTATTCATTCGGACGTATTCATTATGCAGTGTATATTGTACTGTCTACAGCACATTAGTGTACAATATAGAGAATGAAGTTAAATTGGAAAATAATCATAATATGGATATTTAAACACATTTTGATACAGTCTTCAGTTCTTTTGTGCATATTATCGCACTATAGACTGTGGTACCTAATTTCAATTAGCAGTTTCGTCCTTCGTATTAGTAACTCATGTTGAAATAATTCTGTACCTACTCTGTAAAAGAGTACCTTACGTACCATAAATTCAATCTTCACTTCTGCCCGATCCGAAAAGATAAAATTACTCAGACATGCTATCTGCTGTCCGTCGAAGTGGTTTTGTCGCAGGGTCGTAGAAAGGGGAAAATCACGCGACAGTTAATTACTCAACGAGACTCTTTATTTAAGTTATTTTAAACAGTTGTATAATATTACATACACGTCCAATTCCTAACAGAAATTAATGTTTTCAGAAAAGAGCTAAGACAGCCTAGCCACTAGCCTTTACAGAAGGACGAGCAGAAGCGGTTTGGAGAAACCGGGATGCGACGTAGGCAAACGGACGACAGTACCTGTGCGAAAATATGATTCAATATTGAAAGCTCTTTCGTCACTGGAAAACTGGAACATCTTTCTGGAACGTACTATACTCACTGAGTACTGTTTACTATGAACGTAAGGCGACTTTGACTGCATACGCGGCCTTGGTTCTGTGTGTAGGACGGTTGGAAGTTTACTAGTAGAGGGGTGGGAGTAAAGTACATTCAAAAACTCAGGTACAATAAAAATTGAAGTAAAAATAAAATGATGTCCCTGTACTTCTCTCCTCCTCTGCCTGCAATATGTAGGCCTACTTCTCCTGTCAGAGATTATGGAACGAAGTGTAGTCAGAAGTATGATAGAGGGAATAAACGGTCGCTGTCATTAAAATGTGAGTAGGCCTACACTTACTACCTGGACTGGAGTATGGGTGTTTAAAAAAGACAGCTTTCAGCAAGAAGTAAACAAAATATATAACACCAGAAAATGTTGTTTCAAATAACATGCTTCAAGACCCTCTAGTATAAAGGCACTCAATGATCTTTCACTCTTTATATATGTATTGAAAATTCACATTTGTATATTTGCACGATAGTTGATTGTATGTGAACATTTGTCGTTCAGTTGCGAACCATATGCAGTAATTCCTGTCATAAAGTTTAAAACGATGGCAAAATTCAATAAATACGCTACAGTGATATGTATAAAAACTTAGTTTATTCTATGCAAAATGATATTTATATTCCCACATTGAATTGGAAATTAAAATAATTAACAATTCAAATAGTGGCTCAGTTTTACTTCCGCTCCAACAGAATTCATTGTTTATATTCTCAGTGAATTTGTAATTATTTATATGGGAAGCTTGGTGCCCAATGCATAATGTTGTGATATATGCAGTTTGTAACAGATCAGGCCTACCATTCCTGCCTTATAATTTTTATGCATAATTTAGCTTCCATTCATTCCGCATGCCTAAAGATTAATCATTAACTACTAGAATTCGACCCTGTGCAAATTTTTGTGTAAACATATAAGGAATAGGCCTATCTTTGTTCTACGTGTCATTTTATTTTGCCATAACTTCAATTTAGCCGTCTGTTAGTTCATTTGGCTTACTATAACTGCGGACCCGAGTTAGATCTCGGCGATGACGGAGTTGTATTTAAGGTAGACAAAGTCAGGATTGTGAGGCTTTACTCACGGCTCTTCCATTTTCCCTTCGTCATTCCACCAACGTTCTCCATAATCCCCTTTTCATAATAATTTTCGTCTCAAAATATAGGGTACCACTTGTGTTTGTGTGACGCCTAATGGTTCGTCCTCTGTTGTAGGTGCTCTTCGCGGTTTGTCCACATATTGGTAGGTAGCAGTAGTGTGAGTTCTAGGTAATTCATACAGAGCGTTTGCTAGAAACAGGTTTCGTTCAGTTAAATCCCATAAAAATTGTACTGCTATAGACAAAACATTATTGCCGAAAAAAATTAGTACATATTCCATGGATCGAGTGCGGGAAGGTTTTGTGTTGCGTAGTATAGGCAGGCTGAAGGGACAATTTTTAGTCTGGTCATTTTACTGCTCTTTACTTTCCTGAGAAATAAGGAGAATTGTTATGACTATTGGCAAATAATTTTACCGAATTTTGTTTTAGAAATAGTCTTGTTTACTTCTTTTGCTGCTGTTAGGGTGGAATTTAACGACAATGGAGATATAAACTTTACCTAAGTAAAAATCGGTATGGCATAGTTGCGCCCCGCGGTCAATTGGGAGGCCTAGGCATGGCATAATTGCGCCCCGAAGAAATCAGGTAGCAGATTGAACATGGCATAATTGCGCCCCGAAGAAATCAGGTAGCAGATGGGACATGACATAGTTGCGCCCCGAAGAAATCAGGTAGCAGGATGGACATGGCATAGTTGCGCCCCGATGATCATAGTACACACGAAAGTGATTGTCATAAAATAAATACATTACGTAAAACTATTACAGTGAAGCTGCATTGAAATCAGGTAGGCCCAGTGGCGTATACTGGTTAAAGGGTTTGGGCTACCTCTGACCCTATTATTACACAAAATATATCTAACAATTACTTTAATTTTAATTACTATGGTAAAACTAATAATACAAAATTATTACATTATGTTACATTATAAACTTTTTCTTTTGTAATTTCCTTGGGCTACCGCCGGTAGCCCCGGTAGCCCGCAAAATACGCCCCTGGAGGCCTAGCGTATGATCAATTTTTCTATTTAAAATAACACTTTTTTATTGATCACACACAATAAAAGAACCCTTTTCACTAAACTTAACATTCATTTTAAATTAACCTCACTATGCGCCACAGACGGTACGAAAATCACTAATAAAATGCCAAGACTGCTAAGGCCCCATATTCCAACGGCTCACTCATTTGAATATGTCAGTTAATAAAGTACTGCCAACTTCATGGTGTTCAGTTTAACGGTAGGCTATTGATAATCACTGCATAAACAGTAGAAAAACAGTTAATAAAATACTGCCAACTTCATGGTGTTCATTTTAACGGTATCGATAATGAATATAAATCGAATAAGAAATCAGTAAGGTTGGTTGATTACGAGGCTCGAGTTTCCGCAGTGTCTTTTTCTCTACCTATTTCATCGGGGCGCAACTATGCCATGACCTTTTCTCTACCTGATGGGAACGGGGCGCAATTATGCCCACAAAACAGGGACCCTTTTTTATATGCTGCATTTTATCTGACCGTGTGGCGCAATTATGCCCTGCCCAGTAAAAATGTTAGTTGGGAGGCCGGAAGGAAAAAGACCGCCCGAGGCATAGACGGGAGGATAATATTAAAATGGATTTAAGGGAGAAGTGGATATGATGGTAGAGACTGGATTAATCTTGCTCAGAATGGGGACCGATGGGTGTTTGTGTGAGGGCGGCAATGAACCTCCGCGTTTTCTAAAAGCCATAAGTAAGTAAAAATTACGTCCTTACGCTTAAATTTTATGTACAAAAGGAACTGAATACTAATTCGCACAAGAATCAAGAAAACTCCTGTAGCGAAACGATCGCGAGATGTTGGTGCTGTATAGAAATGGATATTTTATCACATTACTGGCAAGAAAACGCACCCATTGAGTGCTTAGTTGTCTGCCGGTTTTCATACTGGCAGTTGAATTTGAGGTTCGCAAGTTTAAGTCCATCCGAAGGAGATGGATTTTGAAGGGCAATAAAGTCTATCATGGTATCCTTTGGAAGTAAAGTTGTGGGTCCCGGCAGGTAAAGTAACCCTGTCCCTGTCAGATAACTCTAGACAAAATGTGTAGATCGTTTCTCGCCCCCGTTGAATTTAGACGCCTAATAAACACTGCAATAAAAAGCATCGTTAAATAAAATAATACAGCTGCTGCAGCTTCCCGTCTTGAGAGTAGTGGAAATAGGACAACCGGAGGTCTTGTATAATTGAATATTTTATCTATTATTTTCACATAAGATTAAATATCAATATTATTATGTAGGCCCTATGTGTCCTAGAATTTTATATTTCCAACATTTAGGAAATTAAATTTTATATACAGGTTCAATAATGAAGGTCAGTTTTCTCAGGAATGTTTAAATGCTTCACAAGTTACACAAAATACCATTAGACGCTATTTTTCCCATGCATCTTCCTTGTATTCCTGGGTTTGACACATTATTTTATCTACCTTGTTTTTCGCAGAAGGCATTTAAGACCTAGTTTTTTGTGAATCGACGCATGCTAGGTCCGCCTCACACAAAACTGGACTACACGAGAGATAGTGAGTGGTTCAGAAAAACCAAGGCTTAACTATCTCTCGTGTTGTCCGGATTTGTGCGAGGCGCGCCTCGCGCCTCGCACGCTTCGGTTCAGAAAAATCAAGGCTTTAGTGCGATAATTTTCGAACATAATATGGTTAGTTCGAAGAGGAATATGACTTAAAATATATCGGACATTTTCACATCTTATCAATTTTAAGTAAGATGAATAGCTTTCTTGGAAAGGAAAACTGTGAAGATGTTTATCGCGGAGTATTTGTATGCAACATTCCATTACATCCGCTTAATTAATACAATTTATAAATAAAGTTAAATATGTTATTGTTCAGGATTATAAAGAAATTCTATTCTTGAGCAGTCTAAAAAAAAAAGAGTACTCACTTATTTCGATCCATTGCAGATTATTTCAACAAGTCTTATGTAGGTCTACTTAGTATGAATCTCTTATCTGATGTTATAAAAAGTTTATTTTTTCAGTCTTATAATTTATCTTTTTGTTTTGATTATATTAACACAACGCATTTTACATGTATTACATCACTTTGATATCTGTACAGATGCAATAAGTTACATGTAAAATGTGTTACGTGTTAGCGTAATCAAAACAGAAGAAAATGTATGACTTAAAAAGAAACTTTATATATTATTACAATTATTATACTTATTTGAAACAAATTTGGATTGTAATTTTTTATGATAGTTCAAGAAAAAAGAATATAAGTAAGAATTCCATTGATAGCATTATGAGAACTAAATTGTTGCGAATCGTGTAAGACATAAAAAAATTACCTTTCTTGACCCTTAATTATTATTTATTTACTTTATTTCTTTATTTAATTAATTAATTAATTATTTTTAATTACTTATTTAAATTAAATTTTTATTTTAACGACGCTCGCAACTGCCGAGGTTATATCAGCGTTGCTTGTGTGCCGGAATTTTCTCCCGCTATATCTACTGACATGAGCTTGTCGAATTTATAAGCACACTTAAATGCTATCGATCTGGACAGGGATTGAACCCGTAACCTCGGGCACAGAAGGCCAATACTCTATCAACTGCGCCACTCAGATCGGCTTACATATTTACCTACAAATTTACTTACATATTTACTTACTTACTCATTTATAAAAATTAGAAAATTATCCCCATGGAAATAGTGCGCTTTAAAATTGGTATTCGAACGTAGAGATGGCCTTATGAAGTTAATGCTTTTTCACGTATGGTGAAATATCACCCTATTGGATTTTGCAGGATAGTCGAGTAAGTTTCTTGTGGTTTTAAATTAGAATACAATATTAAAACTTTTGTATTTTAATAATATTAGAGATCATTAAATGAAACACTGCCAGGATATAAAGTAATTTAAGACTAATTTAATGCATATAGTGAGATATGTTTTTTCTAAAGGTTTATTTATGACTGGTCTGATTTTTTTTATTATTTCCACTCCTTTAGGACTATTTTTTTTTCAGATACTTTTTGATGTATAATTGTAAAAGTTTATATTTTTCGGTAAACGATATTTCAGGTAACTCGTTGCTAAAATTTTTGTAATAAAATAATTTAAAAATGAACAACCGAAAAATTGATTAATAATTTTATTTGAGTATTGTAGACTTTATCCTTAAAATGCACAGTCAAAGTTTCATTAAGTTATATCAAGTAGTTTCTCTTAAAAAGACTAGCTAATTGAGTACGGTGCAAAATATAATTAGTGCAGATTCTGAAAATTATAATTTTTTTCAGAAATAAACATGGGAAAAAAATTATTGCTTACCTTATATATTAAATAATCCTTAAAATTCTTTGTACTTTGGCAAATTTTCATTTAATTTTCTGTATTGACATTAAATATAGGAAAGCCTAAATTATTCTAATTTAAAAACACTGGAAGTAGCCTCTGGCTACCCAATGTTCTTGAGAAGTTTCAATTCCTCTGAACGTGGAGGCTATACAGTAATTTATTTTGTAATTAATGTTACTTAAAAAATTGATTACATTATCGTCATGAAACACAAACTGCGGTGACGGTAATTCGTTTATTAGCTGGGTTAACAGTAACCCCTCTGTGGCTTCATGGGATAGACCATCAACATCGTCGTCATGGATTAAAAATCGTTACGGAGGTAAACACGAGCTAGCGCCTCGAGGTCTGTTGTGTGCTCCAGGCCGACTGTACGCTACGAATTATTGCAAAAGACTGAATCGTTTTGGTTACTAAAATTTTCATGAGCAGCCGCTGCGGTTCCCACCGCTTCCAATACTTCTCCCACCCCCTCACTTTTTATTCTCTGTGTTCCGCCGTGCTCGTGGTCCACCGCTCAGTTCCGCTGGACTGACAGCACTCATTCTTATCCTGTTACGCTCAGCAGATCTAATCAATCAAAACTGCTTGACACTAGGTCCGCTACCTTGTGTACAACGTCGTCTCTAAATACTGTAATTGCCGTAAAGTGCGCAAATACCCATAAATTGCTATGTATTTATTATGCCTGTTAGGGAACTTCAATGCGTGCGGTATACAAAACTGATATAAACCTAATTCAGTGACTGTCTTAAAATTCAGAAACTTTTCAGAAACTTGTGAGATGGAGATAATATGTTAATAATGTGCAATGACTGAATTATAATGACCTAAGAAGGCAACATAAAGATATCTTGCTTCATAGCTACAGTATTTTCTACAAAAATTGACTGAGGAACTACCGGAGAACTAACTTCTTTAACTTTAATGAAATGAATTACATTAGCGTTTCCATCCGTGATTTATTAGCAAATTAGGTTTAAAATTAATAAGGAGATTATTTCTGGTGACAGTGGCAAGAAACGTAACGATAATGATGATGATGATGATGATGATGATTATGATGATGATGGATATGACGACAAATACCACAACAAGGAATATGACGACAAACACTACGATAGGTAATATGACAACGAATATAACAACGACGAAGAATGTGATAATGAATTAACGACGACGAGGAATATGACGACGAAAGTAACGACGACAACGGGGAATATGACGACTAATGTAAAGGCTACGACGGGGAATATTACGACGAAAGTAATGACGACGACGGGGAATATGACGACGAAAGTAACGACGACAACAGGGAATATGACGACTAATGTAAAGACTACGGCGGGGAATATTACGACGAAAGTAATGACGACGACGGGGAATATGACGACGAAAGTAACGACGACGACGGGGAATATGACGACGAAAGTAACGATGACAACGGGGAATATGACGACTAATGTAAAGACTACGACGGGGAATATTACGACGAAAGTAATGACGACGACGGGGAATATGACGACGAAAGTAACGACGACAACGGGGAATATAACGACTAATGTAAAGACTACGACGGGGAATATTACGACGAAAGTAATGACGACGACGGGGAATATTACGACGAAAGTAATGACGACGACGGGGAATATAACGACAAAAGTAAAGACGACAACGGGGAATATGACGACTAATGTAAAGCCTACGACGGGGAATATTACGACGAAAGTAATGACGACGACGGGGAATATGACGACGAAAGTAACAACGACGACGGGGAATATGACGACTAATGTAAAGACTACGACGGGAAATATTACGACTAAAGTAACGACGACGACGGGGAATATGACGACGAATGTAACGACAACGAGGAGGAATATGACGAGGAATGTAATGTGACGAGGAATGTAAATGAGGAATGTGATGATGACGAGAAATATGGCGGCGAATGTAAAGATGAGAAATATGGCGACGAATGTAAGGAAGACGACGACGAATATACGAACGACAATGAATATGACGACGAATATACGGACGACGAAATTAATATGACGGTGAATGTAAGGACGACGACAATGAATATGACGACGAATTTACGGATAACGACAATAAATATGACGACGAATATACGAACGACGACAATGAATATGACGACGAATATACGGACGACGACAATAATATGATGACGAATATACGGACGACGAAAAATATGACGACGATTGGAAATACGGATTTATTATATTATTATTCACAGAAAAAGTACATACATATAATCATTTAAAATATTACATTAACACTTTATAATTTTACACATAGATATACCATTTTTAACACAATTTATACAATTTAAATATTTAATATAAGATGTTTTTTGTTCTCTCTTGTATTTGCGTCTAGTTTTGTGCAAGACTCAACTCATTTTAATATGTTGTTACAATTAATATTTGTTCACTTGCCTAAGCTGTACTTCACGTTTCAATCTACAATGTGCAGCTAGCATATATAAATCTTGCCTTAACTAATATCTTCCATTCCTATTTCGCTACAGAAGTACTTATGTAGTTCGTATAAGCTCTCTCTCGTTGGTAAGCGTTCATTTCTTAATTTTATTTCATAGTATTCTTTTGTCGTACCTTCAAAACTATTAAATTTAGAAATAAAGAAAATAGCTAAGTAGTTTCTAACCAAGTCAAAAATTTTATTATCGGTGAGTCTAGAAAATGCATATCTGCCAAAATTAAATTTACTTTTTAACTCAGTAAATTTACTTTCATTTAATAATTCCTTCCTTTTTATTTTAGCAATTTTGTTTGATATTTAATTTCAGTGTATTTGTTCATTATTAAGGGATGTTAGTTTTCCTCCAATTTCTCCATGCTGCAACACTTAATACTTTCTTCCATGCATAATTCTACATCTATAACACAAAAAACAAGCGTATAAACATATTTGTTTAATTATAACTTTTTTCCCCTCATTCAATTCTAGCTATTTCATTTATTCTTAACAATTCTAATTCTTTAGCCAAAAATAGATATAGACCTAATTGCTTTTGAAACTTTGTGTTGTTATTATTCATAAGTTTTCATGTAGTAATTTCTTGATTCATTTGTAGGAAATTTTCATTTATAAATTTATGCCGACGATGTTAAAGACAAGGAATATAACCATAAATATAACGATAGCGACGACGGGGAATATGACACAGAATATAACGGCTACGAGGAATATGAAGACAAATGTGATGACAGGGAATATGGCAACGTAAAATGTCGCTATAAAGACGGAGAATATGACGATTTAGGTGTGTATTACAAGGGAATAAACAAAAGCAGGGGGATGTTGAAAAATATTGAAGTAGGCTAATATAGCAATTTAATAATGATTACAAAAAAATTATTGAATATCCATAATTATCGAAGCTGAGTTCGGAGGATCAGGAATCCTATTTGTGAATATTTCACGTTAGAAAATTTAGCACACTATCTCTCTGAAATCTACTTTCTGAATTTTGGCTTGTAGTAGACGAATTTAGGGACACCTGATTTTAGTGAATGATTCTTTTTTTCCACGAATTTTGCTAATTCAGTCAAGAGAGTTAACATTTTTATAGGTATGGCCAAGAGTCTTTATGTAGCAAAATGCGTCTCGTTCATATCCATAACAGTTTTAACTCTCTTGACTGAATTAACAGAAATCCGAAAAAAAAAAGAAAAAAAAAAACATTACGAAAGTTGGGTGTGTCTACGGAATAATTTATATGGCCGAGCTCTTTCGAATATTTCGATTTTACCTGCTCTATTGTCGATCATTACCGCTAAATCAAGTTATATTGTGTTTGCAAAATAGACGTCGGATAATTACCACTTCTATTACGCTTGGGATTTATAATTTTGGAGAAACATTTGAGGAACTGAAAGTGACTCTGAAAAAAGTTTCTCGTGAGTATTTCACTTCCACATAAAGGTACACTTTTGTCCGTAACATAGGTTCTATTTCTCACATAGGTAAATAGAATGGTTGGAAATAGTCGTTTAATAAATAATTACATTTCCATCATCATTATCTTTACGTTGCCGGACAAAAAATTGAGCTATTGAGACCGGATGTTTAAATGTTAAATAACGAAACTGTATGAATAATTTACATTGAAGACGTCTAGGGGCAGGAAAATTGATACAGACATGTTTCGAAGCGCCCTCGCAACACCCCCGGAACCTGTAAGAACTCCCATTTCACAATAGCGGCCTTGGGTGGGAATGAGACCAGGTGGGTACACGCCTCATCCACCACTTCTTAATCGATAAGTACAGAACCTCAGCCGAGGAGATCACTGATTTTAAAGTGACATTTACGACACAACTTTTCCGTTCTGAAGTACGATGATTCCTCAACACGACACAACTTCAACAAAGTCCAGTCAGATAAAATTTCAACTGAAGTGCTTTAGACCTAAGTTAATGTTCAATGAAATGACTAAAGAACAGCACAATATTAAGAACAATTGGCCAAAATATGAAATTTAATTTGAAAAAATATGAAAATGTAAAATAGATACTTCAATGCTAAAATATTTTGTTTCCTAAATAATTTGGAGCAAGTTTACATCAATATTTACCAAACATGAAAATTCAGAGATTAATTATTTCTTTTGTATTGAATATATTACAAAATACAATACATTAAATCTGCATAATTAAACAGTTTGTAAGCGTTATCAAATCAGAACCTGAATGCAGAACTAATTAACTTAATTTTTTACACACTAGACAAAACAAAAGTTCTTGTTTTGGGTGGAGTCAGTGCTGGTTAAAATGCAAGTAACATTTCCATATACAGAGTGATTCACGATGTTTTCCCCCGGTTTATGGAGCTGATTCCCGAGGTTATTTGGAACAAAAAAGTCAATAAATTAATGCGATCATAGCCACTAACAAAAATGTGAAATATATTTAAAATACGGTGTGTGGCGTCTGACGATTTTCTTGAAATCTACGTGAAATATGAGTAGTTGGCGTTATTACCTCGATTGGCGTTATTCTCCCTAGACACCTTAATTATTTTTTTAATCTTAAGTGGGTCGTCTTCTACTGTATTACAAACGAATTCACCTGAACTGGAAAATGTTAAAAAATCTCGAGACGTTATGAGCTATTTGCATAAGTCACTAGAGATAGAAAGAGATCAAAGTTGTGAAGTACTTCTGTATGAAAAATGTTACAACGCTTGAATCTACCTCAATATTCAGGGGAACAGAAAAAGTAAGAAGAGCAACCAAGTGGATTTAGTCATTTGTACTGTCTCAATGAGTGGACTGCCCGTATCACTACTTTCTTTCTCTTGAAGGTGAAGTTCATCCAAAATTCCAGACAATATGAGATCTTTGTGTATTTCACTAATGATGGAAAGAGTTCGAGCCTGTAAAATACTTCTGTATGAAAAAAAATATTTAATCTGCGTCTGTTTACATGAGTAGAAAGGATATTTTGAGAGTATCCACGTGGATTTAGTCATTCCTATCTCGATGAGTAGAAGATTCTTGTAAAGCCTTGGTTTTTCTGAACCGACGCATGTGTTGGTTCAGAAAAACCAAGGCGTAACTCTTATATTCACCAGAAGAGAGAGGTGTGCCTAAAATTCGAGACTTTGAGCTTTTTATATACAGTGTGTATACTAACTGGCTCCGCAGGAGAAATATCAAGCAGAATGCGGAGACTGGAGGAGTTGTGTTGGTATCGTGCAGGTAGAGTCAATGACTTCAACCGCATGGATTGTGGAGAGTGGGACAGAGCGAGAGAGGAGGTGTAATATTCCTACGTGTTCAAACCAGGCGTTACACAATACCAAATTTACATATCTGCTGGGTCGAATACTGGCGCTAGCTTCACTGCGGAGCCAGTTAGTATACGCACTGTATTTCTTTAGAAAAGGGATTCTGAATGTCCATCGTTAATTAATTCATTAATCAGGTTTTGGAACGTGTGTAATAGATTGACAGAATAAGAAATGAATCTGTGCTTGAAAGAGTGGGCGAAGAAAGATTAATGCTCAAACCGATCACAAAGAGAAAAAAGGATTGGCTGGATCACTGGTTAAGAAGAAGCTCCCTAACTGAAGGATGCACTGAAAGGAATGACGAACGGGAGAAAAATTCTGGGCAGAAGAATATTTCAGATAAAAGACAACGGTAAGATTATATTGATGGTATGCGGGGAATAAGTGAACAGCGGAAAACAGGGAAGATTGAAGAATGCTCGGTTTTCAGCTAAAGACTTGTCCTTGGACAAAAAACTGTGAATGAATGAATCAATCAGGTTTTAACTCGCAAAATTGAATCAAATAAATGAATCTCTTTAGCACCAAAAATTGTAGTTGAAATTTGTACAAAATAGGCTTGTAAATGAAAATATACGATCGGAGTTATAAAAAATCACATGATGAATACAAAGTTATTTAATATTCCACTAATGGATAAATCATCCAATAAAATGAGCAATGAAAGAATTATGAAACATATTTTCTTAATGAAATTACTAGAAATGACAAAAGAAGAAAAAGCCAGCGAAAATGTAACAGGTGTTCTTGATTCTTGCGTTTCTGTGACTGAATAGCTATAGGAGCTGCTAAGTCCTCACCACTTGTCTCACCAAGATGCAAAGGTCTAGTTTTGTAAATTATATAATTTTAAGAGAAAAGAGAGTAGATACTTTTTATATAACATAGTATATAAAACAGTGAGAAGAGGAGTTTATCGACAAGCAGTATTTATGTTATGTCCATGAGACATAGCTTCCTCGGTCACACATTAATGTTGCAGGTTGTTTTCAGTTTCAAGTACCATTCCTCACAGTCACTGAGACTCGAACTGAAGAACTTGTGGTTTTCATATCTTATCAGATACGCTTTTATCGTATTAACCAGTACACAAATTTATAAATTGATACCAGAATTTCAAATCCAAGTCAATAAGATAGTATACTACAATTCATATTGTTCATATATACGTGTACATCCTAGTTTTAATTACATTTTTATGTATTGTCTTTATAATCTTGTCTCAAATTTATTAATAGATAACTTTGCCATGTTTATTTTTGTTGCGCGTTCCAATGTTAAATTTGTTTTCTGTGTGTGTTTTCTGAGTACAGTGTGGATAAGCTGTACGTGTACAAAAAATTACTCATCCAAAGTAAACAATGACGCTAAATGATAGAAGATTCACATCGAATTACGAACAACGAAACAAAATGTAATGAAATCGTGGCACAAGTACACACAAGTTATATAAAATGGACTCACATGTTTAAAAATTCTGATCAGAAACACAGGCGTAAACATTTTCCTTTGCAATTAACTCTTCTGTATTTAGATGTAGATTCATCTTCTGTATTTCTTCGATTATTTTATATTGCACACTACAGTTAGGGTGCAGATGTAACTCTAAGAGGGAACCCCTTCCTGAGTAAAAATTCCGCTTAGAACCCAAAGTGAACATTTTTCTCGACAAGTTCCTCATACTGCATAAAAATATGACGACTCTTTCTGGAGTATTGATTGATAGTATCATTTCAAAGTTCTATTAAATTTCCTCTAAAATTCATGAAGTAATGCAATTTTCAATGAAATTTCCTTCTCTTGACTCTACTTCAAAACCAGCTAAAGTAAAGTAGGCCTATTTCAGATGATTTACCCATTAATCTCACACACTATTATCTTCTCAACGGTTTGATTTAGTACACATATATGTTGGATTATATTACTCTAGAACAGGCCCAGTAGCGGCTGGTGGTCAAAATAATGAGTGTGCTACAATCTCTATATTGGCCTACTGTAAAGGCCTACACTTATGTATTTATCTTAATTTGGAGTCTCGTCTAGTGATGAAATATGAAGTCCATACGACGTTCTTTCGTACTGCAGAACTTGTCATTTGGTGTTAAACCCCTCCATCTTGGACATCATGCACTTTTCTATTGACAGTATTGCAAGAGCAGTGAGACGATCCTGGGTCATAGTGTTCCTTAAAAACGTTTTTATGCGTTTCAAGGAAGAAAAACATATTTCTGGCTCAGCAGTTGTTATTGGTGTTGTAACCAAAATATTTAACAACTTCGATACTTCACAGAATGGATCCTGTAAATTGTTGGATACTATGTATTGTGACAATTGAACAGCCATCTATATTTCGGAAGTCAGGTCTTCCGTATAGAAATCCAACCTGTATCTGGAATACTCTTTTGTTCAGTATAGTATAGCTGTTGACGGCAACTTTAACTGGTAGATGGCAGCAGCAGTCGGACACTTGAATTACCAAATACATTGTACATAGTTCCGAGTTCTTCCACAAACAAGCATTCTTTCGTTACGCTTTACTTTTGCAATCTCCAAGCTGTGTTGTGCTGAAGCTGACTACAGCACTTTCCCGCGTAAAAATAGCCAATCAAAGCAGTGATTGCAGCTTCGCACATGCGCATAACTGTCTACATTTTTCATGTGGAGCTTTGAGTAGCACAACGAACCCCCTGAGGCACCGAAGAGCGAAGACTAAAATCTTTATAACGCGTCATGAACATAACCACGGGAAATTGTCAAATAACAGATCAAATACTATGGTGGTATTACAAATACATTATTTGAGCCAAAATTATCATTGTGCTGTAGCACTGTAGCACATAAGGACGGGCTTCCCCTGAACAGGCCTGCACAAGGTTTGCGCTCTCCGAGCCGGCTCACAGCTCATGAGCGGAATGCAGATATTAGCCGAGCTCTGTATAGGGTGGACTGGAAGAAGTGGCGATCTCTACAAAATGTACACAAAAGGAAGTACTATTACGAGTGCTTACGAAATGAATTCCCGTTCAGTGTTTGCAAAACTATCTTGGACTATTATTAATTAATAAAGAAATATTTATTTTACAGAAGTAATAGAAATTCTATAGCTGCTTAAATGTACACTATCATTCTGTTATATTTTTATTTATCAGTACATGAACACGAGGCTTTAGGCTGTTGGCAGCTGAAAGGAACAGTAGTCTACTGATCATAATGAAACATCAGTTACAGATGTTCGATGTCTGCCTTTATTAAAGTTGATTATAGAAAACAGTTGCTCACAAATATAAATGTTGCCAAACATAGCAATCATTTTCACAGCCAGCTTGTGTAGTCGTGGATATTATTGCTAATGTTTAGTCTTGTAAAACTCAACCAGGCTAGTAGTACTGTTCAAACGATCTTTAGCTCTTAGATCACATTGAAGATCAATAAGTTCGAGCTGTAAATCATTAAATGTTAAATGTTACGTTCCGTCTTTTAGATTCCTACTGTAGCAGTAGGTAAGCAACGTGAAACAGTTACTGAGATAGGCCTACACACTGCACTCCGCTAGATAACTGAGTGGTCGTTTTCCTCTCCTCTATCTATAGCAAGTCTATATCATTCTGACGTATCTTCCTCTCCGTTTCGGCGAGCGGTAAACACCGCTCTCCCGCTCCGAAGGAGCGCGCTCGGTCGTTGAGCGCGTAATTTATAGTAGTCCTAAAGAAAGAAGGCTATGTTTTTAAAATTGAAACTCTGTAATTCCGTATTTGTTCATAGTTTGTAACCATGTTAATAATGATCTTTCGCCGGCCTTTTTTTTCCAATAGGTGCCTAATAGCACGTTATGGAAATTTTTGATTGGTAGTAATTTTACAAAATTATAGAGGAATTCTCTGATAGATAATGAAATGTGAATACAAACTGCACCCAGCTGAACCCTACACCCTAGGGCCAGCGCCTCCTCAAACATGGTGCCGAATAACACGCATTATTTAATCTCGCGGCATCATAATAGCACGATCGAGCTGGCACAGCCTAATGAAACATGCTTTTCATTACCGCATCAAAAAGCTGGCAATCAGCGCTGTCACACGACAATCAGCACGCGTGACGTATAAATGAGAGCGATGACATGCAATTATTGCACCTTGCAGCGCCGCACGCAAAAGCAGGGGCGCCTAGCACCACCTGCCCCATCCTGCTCCGCAATTAGGCCGACTTTTCTTTTTTTTATTTTTACTTCCATCGCCTGCAGTTTTTAGTCTAAAATTTCTTCGCTAGGACGAATTGTTATCAGAGTACCTATATATATTCTTGTTCGAGAAATCCCGGTTGTTCTTTCTTCCGAAGTAATTTAACAGAGAGAAAAAAAAAAGATATAAAAGCAATTTCTGTTCAAACAACTGTCAGTAATCAAAGTTTCTTTGAAGTGTGGTTTTGGGCTATTTAAAACTTCATAAGAGGTTTGCCAGAAGAGTTTTCCTTTGCTGGTCATGAATATAGGGATCCACGAAGTTCCTAAAATTCACTCATCTTCGTCTTCGGGTAAAAAAGAGTGGTACGACTGCAATTTCCAAACCATAATTTTTTTCACTAGAAAGACTGGATATAATAGCATCTATAATCTTCCTCAACAAACCGCGATTATTCTCTTCTCGAAATAAATTTTTAATTCGAGGTACCGTGTGCCTTATTCTCCTGATAGCTGTGTCTTCGACTTGTTTTGACTTCTTCCCATTAAGTGATAAGGTACCGTATAAAAGAAATTTATGTTGAAGTAACTTCCAATTACAAAAATTTATTTGAAGTATGATTTTCGGTTATTTCAAACTTCACAATAAATGAGGCTTGAACTTTATCAATTGCTGAGAACGCATTTCGCGACGATTCGAAGCAATGTACAGAGTCACAGAATATCTCCGAACCTGACGAATGTTAACGATAACAATTTCAATTCCTGGAAACGGAATTGCAGGAGGATTGGACTACAATTTTCATGGAAACAAAAATCTTTCCCACTGTTGAAATTAAAAACATACGCTCACTGTAACTGTCAGACTGAACTACTTCACTGGGATAGAGGAGCAGCATACAGAGCGGTGAATGGTCGATGTTTTCAATTTTAACATACATGCATAACAATCCATACTAGATTAATGATTTGTTTGATTCATCTTATTTCGTCTTCCTTTCTCTGTGACGTAGACCAGAATCGGAGGTATTTTCGTCCACTGTAATATAGTTGTGACCATATATTCATATAAGTAGAGCGTAAGGACTCCCTCCAAAAATAAAAATCTGATGATTCTGACCATCTTTGTTTCATAACTTTTGCCAATTGCATTAAAAACATAGGCTTTCATTAATAATTATGTGTCAATTTCTAAGTTACGTTTCATTAGTTATTGTAAACTGTATAATTCTATATTTTCCAATGTCCTTTCATTTAATTCGTTTCGGACTTCTTTCCTGAATTATTAAACATCGTGTGAAACCTGATAATGTTATAAAAGTATTATTTCGTTAACTTCCAGTAATTTGTCTTTCTCTTTTGTAGGCTTCAATTTTACAACCAAAAGTGAATCGGTTCAGATTCAATTTGATATATTCACACTAATATAAGTTTCTTACTGCTTAATAAAATTAAAATAATCCTGGGCGCAAGATTCCAGAGAGAGCCAAGGCCGACCATCGGACTGCTCGTCTCGCGTTCACGTACCTTAGCAGAGGTGAACGATTATCCAACCAGTATGGTAGTATCGCGTGGCTTGCAGTATGATCCCCCAGCCGTTATAGCTGGTTTCTCTACTCGCTGTAGCTTTCCAGATTCATCACATTTCTCGGTGAGCACCGGTCCCATACACTAGCTGAAATGTATGAGAATATTTCTTCCCCATGAGGAACTCGAACTAGTACTTATTCCGTAACGCAAGTCCAGATATAGCTCCTTAAACCATGACGATATGACGTGGAATTCTTAATTAATAATTTAAAAAAATATATGACCATAAAAAAAATCGGCAATAATATCTGAGACATGTATCTTTTTAATTTTGTTTCAAAGCTTGGAGACTTGTTTTAAACCCAACTAAAGTATTAGGAATGTGATATCATGTGTTTTCTTTCATGAAAATTCGGCATCGTGCTTACAACACGTCACAAAAATACTACCGCATATCTGTGTAATGTCTTAAGACCAAAGGACAACCTAAGACAAGAATAAATTCATTATATATATGCATAGCTTAAGACATATAGAATGTACATAGAGAGTTATAATACATTAACACTGATAGTCATTGTCCAGTAATGATCGGAAAATCACAGTTAAGCTTTGAGCGCTAAGCATTTCAAACTTTCAATTGCTTCTCCTGCAAAATGTATTCCAAATGACATCCATCATTCTTGCAATGGACTCTTCATACATACATATATATATATATATATATATATATATAATATTGTACTAGGCGAGGAAAACATATCTCTGCACAAAGCCGACAGCTCGACTTAACCCGACTGTATTAGTAGCTCCTTAGTCTTGGCTATACGCTGTAAGCAGCTAACAAGCAAACATTCTGATGGGGGCAGATAAAAAAGTTAATTTTTTTTCTTCCACCATGTTAATAATGCCAAAAAAAGTGCTTATACAAATTTTTGCCACTCGACTGCAATTACGAGGCCGTTCAGAAAGTGATTTTCCTTGGGATCGTTTACAGAAAAAAAAACAATTGGATGGAAAGATTTATTGAAACAGATATAGCAATTGTTGTGCTAATTGTTAATATATCCCCCACTGGAATTTAGACATTTGTCATAGAATGGGATCAATTTGTGTATCCTTGTGTCGTAGAAGTCAGCCGCTTGGGATCGGAACCAGCGTTTGACAGCCGTCTGCACCTCTCTGTCGATCCCATGATATGATAAATGTCTCAATTCTGGTGGGGAATATGTTAAAAAATAGCTCAACAATTGCTGTATCTGTTCCAATAAATTTTTCCAATTAAACTGTGTTTTCTTTCTGTTAACGATCCCTGGCGAACTTATTTTTACGGCCCTCGTAATTGCGGTCGAGTGGCCAAAATTTATATAATCACTTCATTTGACATTATTAACATGGTGAAACAAAAAAATTAACTTTTTTATTTGCCCCCATCAGAATGTTTGCTTGTAAGTTCAATTTGTTGTCACGGTGACCCTTGTCCGAGCTCTAGCCATTATGTACTGTAACAAAATCTACATTAATTAACTAGGAGAGTCTCAAAAGTTTGAAATATCAAGGCCAAGTATAAGATTCGTCTTAAAAGGTCTGAACTTCTGCATGCTCTTCATGATGACTGAAAGAATTCGAGTAGTTGTACCTGAACCGAAAAGAGAGTGTATCCAGATTCCGGGGAAAACGTTTTATGTTCGGATGAAGCATGTATACAAATTGTCGGAAGAAAAGTTGAACGTCGTCGGCTTAGAGTGTAAACCTGCTAACCGCCAAAAAGAAAATTTTACATGGGAAACAAAAAGCTGATTAATTTACTCTGAAACTTTAGGACCAAATCTAAAATAAAGGTACAAATCCCACCTGTACTTTGGATTTGGTTTCAGAGTTAATTTAAACTTAGTGTTTTGCTTCCCTTGTAAAATTTTCTTTTTGGCGGTTAGAAGGTTTACACTCTAACCCGACGACGTGCTGTTTTGAGTGCTAGGTTTCAAATTGAGGAAAACCCGATTGATCTCCTTGTTTATGTGATTTGAATCTGTGATTTTTCCTTTTTGAGATTTGTTGAAGACCTAGTATTCTCAAGAATACCAGTAGTCTTATTGGTGATCTTAAGTCTTATATAAGTAATGGTAGAACTGAGTGAGAACAAGAAATATTGCTACTCGTATTGTAAGACATGAAAGTTGTTACTAAAGGATGTAGGATGTGTACTAGAAACAATCATACACAATATGAATATAACTTCTTCTTATTTATTTTTATTTGTCGTAAATAAACAGATTGGTGAAATATTCGCTACACTGACTTACTGTCCAAACTGTACGTAGCCTGAGTTGCCACACATTTGAATAATATTATGTTGTGAGAAAATGTAGATGCGACACATAGGAGGGTGAAAAATTAATAATCGACAGTATTGGTAACAACCACAGAGTTTGTTTCCATTTGCCCGAAGCTCCACCATGAGAAATTCAATCGTCAATTAGATTGATAAAATATGAACATATTTATACAGATGCGGGCAGAGAGTCAATTTGGAATTGGTATCACAAGTTGAAAAATTAAAATGTATGGCATTTTGTAGCGCCACCGTTAATTAAAACGTCTAAATAACATAAATATATTATTGATGTGGCGTAAATATATATCAGTATATTCCGGAGGTTTTTCGTCTGTTTTCTAACCGTAACTTTCCTTCAAGACAACACAACGCTCATGTGCAATTTTCTAAAAATTATAAATGTTTACAGAAAGAAAATTAAGTCTCTCTATAAACGTTTCTTTTCTTCCCTTATCCTTTACTTGATCCTTTTATCCTTTTTCTCGCTTTATTCCAACCTTTTCCTACGCTATTCTATCAATGTACACATACCTCTCTCTCTCTCTCTCTCTCTCTCTCTCTCTCTCTCTCTCTCTCTCTCTCTCTCCTGTAATAGATATGCTTCAATGTGTCCATTCTTTTGCACTTTTCTTTCTTTTTCGTATACTTTATTCAAATTACTCTGCTTAAGGTTATATCTGTTCTTCCTAATTTTCCTGGTTTTTTATTAAATTTCTTTATCTATGTTTTATTCTCTTTTCAATATTATATCTTATGATCCTTCTGTGTTTATGTAGAAATTTATTCTTTTCTATATTTTTATTGCTTCTTAGCTGGCTACGGACTGGAAGGTCCGGGGTTCGATCCCAGGTGGTCACAGGACTTTTTCTCGTTGCCAAACTTTCAGAACGGCTCCAAGGTTCACTCGACCTCCTATAAAATTGATTACCGGGTCTTTCCCGGGGGTAAAAGGCGGTCAGAGCGTGGTGCCGACCACACCTCATTCTAGTGCCGAGGTCACGGAAAGCATGGAGCTCTACCTCATGCCCTCCAAGTACCTTCATGGCATGTTACGGGGATACCTTTACCTTTACCTTATTTCTGATTTTTCATAGATTTGTTGTATACAGTGAGGAATATATTAGGGGAATGGGTTTGCGTCGACGACATTGTCTAATTTTTTTTTTGTGAAGTTGGTAGAGTAATGGCCTAGCAAATGTGTTCAAAGGCAATTGGTCTAATGCTGATAAGTGGCTTACACATTGTTTTGGTTTGACCTAATTCCTTTCCATATTTTGATTACTTTTCATTTACTGAATTATAATTAAGGAATGCTCTTTAAAGTTCCGATCAGGAAACCTGCCTACATAATGTAACAGTTTTTCTCACTGTATTTTTGTTGATGTCCGTTATTGTCAATTCACTTCAAATTTCCTGATTATATTCACATCCTGTACCCTGCCATCACATCGAGAATCGCATTTCTTCTGCTTAGTTTTATATTACAATTATTATACCAGTTCTTCACAACACGTTTGAAGAACAATTTATTACTGTAATATTAAATCTGAATGATCATTTACATGAAGAGAAAGGTGGATTGAATTTTCGAAATGGCGTTAGTTTAATAAGTATTTCACTATCAGAGCAAGAACACTCCCTACACTTTTTCTGACTTAATTTTTATTTAGAAAATTTAATTACATATAATATGTAGGTCTATATTCCGCACTTAATCTTCACGATATGAACTTAGCTTCCTGTGCATTATCGCAATCGCAACGTTTAGGAATCGAGATGTTTTGCGTATTCTTGTCAACATTCGACATAACGGTTGATCTTCCTTGGCGTCATCAGTGAACGGATATACTCATCGCTTTGGATGAAAGCGACGTCTCGGACTATTCAGAAACTCAGACTTCGGGTCAGACAGCTGACATATTCCCCAAGTCTCCTAGGCAACCCTTCATACATGCTCCGATGTAAACCGAGATGCAAGACATTTGCCATCAATTTCTCTCCACTACGTTCCCAGAACTCGTTTCTATGACCTGATGGAATCAACGAGATTTCTATGTCTCAGTCCAAGCATAACAACACTCCGCTACAGTGATAGTGCTTCATGACAGTTCTTTCACCCGAGTGTTCGTAACTTAATGTACAACAATGCAGGGCGTAGGTCTATTCCTTGAGACATTCTAGAGCAGGCCTGCACAAACAGCGCTCAGCGAGCGCGCGCGCTCCTTCGGAGCGGGAGAGCGGTGTTTACCGCTCGCCGAAACGGAGAAGAAGATACGTCAGAATGATATAGACTTGCTATAGGTAGAGGAGAGGGAAACGACCACTCAGTTATCTAGTGGAGTGCAGTATGTAGGCCTATCTCAGTAACTGTTTCACGTTGCTTACCTACTGCTACAGTAGGAATCTAAAAGACGGAACATAACATTTAACATTTAATGATTTACAGCTCGAACTTGTTGATCTTCAATGTGATCTAAGAGCTAAAGATCGTTTGAACAGTACTACTAGCTTGGTTGAGTTTTACAAGACTAAACATTAGCAATAATATCCACGACTACAAGCTGGCTGTGAAAATGATTGCTATGTTTGGCTCAACATTTATATTTGTGAGCAACTGTTTTCTATAATCAACTTTAATAAAGGCAGACATCGAACATCTGTAACTGATGTTTCATTATGATCAGTAGGCTACTGTTCCTTTCAGCTGCCAACAGCATAAAACTTCGTGTTCATGTACTGATAAATAAAAATATAACAAAATGATAGCTATAGAATTTCTATATATCTGGGAGCAACAGTAACAAATATAAATGATACTCGGGAGGAAATTAAACTCAGAATAAATATGGGAAATGCCTGTTATTATTCGATTGAGAAACTTTTATCATCTAGTCTGCCGTCGAAAAATCTGAAAGTTAGAATTTATAAAACAGTTATATTACCGGTTGTTCTCTATGGTTGTGAAACTTCGACTCTCACTTTGAGAGAGGAACATAGGTTAAGGGTGTTTGAGAATAAGGTTCTTAGGAAAATATTTGGGGCCAAGAGGGATGAAGTTACAGGAGAATGGAGAAAGTTACACAACGCAGAACTGCATGCATTGTATTCTTCACTTGACATAATTAGGAACATTAAATCCAGACGTTTGAGATGGGCAGGGCATGTAGCACGTATGGGCGAATCCAGAAATGCATATAGAGTGTTAGTTGGGAGGCCGGAGGGAAAAAGACCTTTAGGGAGGCCGAGACGTAGATGGGAAAATAATATTAAAATGGATTTGAGGGAGGTGGGATATGATGATAGAGAATGGATTAATTTTGCTCAGGATAGGGACCAATGGCGGGCTTATGTGAGGGCGGCAAGGAACCTCCGGGTACCTTAAAAGCCAGTAAGTAAGTAAGTATAGAATTTCTATAACTTCTGTAAAATAAATATTTCTTTATTAATTAATAATAGTCCAAGATAGTTTTGCGAACACTGAACGGGAATTCATTTCATAAGCACTCGTAATAGTACTTCCTTTTGTGTACATTTTGTACGAGATCGCCACTTCTTCCAGTCCACCCTACACAGAGCGCAGCTAATATCTGCATTCCGCTCATGAGCTGTGAGCCGGCTCGGAGAGCGCAAACCTTGTGCAGGCCTGATCTAGACAGTGTACGCGGGATGACCTAAGGAAAAGTGAAGTTGTTTCGTATCAGAGTCTATGGCATGCGCCGCGTCGTCCTTCTTTTGTGAACCTGGCAAGTACAGCAACGCACAGAACGAAGGAACCCCGATCCGTTTATAGTAATATTGCAACGCAATGTGTGTACTTGTGTTATCCTGCTCAATTATTTAGTATGCGTAGAATAGTGTTGTGCTGATCCATTCATAATGTCGAAGGCAAAACGTTCAAATTGCTCATAGATACGAAGTGCAATAATTATGAACTATGGGAGTGATATTTAATGTAATAACGAAGACAATATCGTGTGCAATGTATGTAAAATTTAAATAAAAACCAGAACAACTCAGGCTATAGGGAAACATTGCAACAGTACATCGCACAGGAAATACTATGAAATGAAATATGAGAAACCATCTACATCATCATCATCATCATCATCATCATCATCATCATCATCATCATCATTTAGTTGTGCGGGTCTAAACATACAGCGTTGTTAGATAGTTTATCGTTCGTCATTTGTTGTTTAGATAGTTGTGCTTGTAAAGACATGTGCAACATGATGCTCAGTGCAAATATTCTTCTAAAGAAATTGAGTGATCTCCATTTTAGAAGTTTTCTTCAAAAATTCTCTCGATACAAAAACTGTTTAAGCAATAGGTGAAGACGATTCAGTTTCGACAACTTACGAGAATATATCGTTGTTTACTGCAACGTTGGTAATTGCATCAATGATGACGAGGTATGTGCTACAGTACTTCATTTTTCTTTTCCTTCTGACTGTATGGAGATACAGTAGCATGTTGACTCGTCTGTTCATATTTAAAACCTGTTAAGCCAATGGTCTGAATGAAAAGAAAAAAATGTAACATATAGTAAATGTGCACCTACATTCAACGATAAGTCATCCCGCATCCACTGTCTAGTAATATCCTTCGAATAGTAGTTACTAATGTCCTGCAATGTTCTAACATGAGAGAGGCAACCAATATATTATAAAATTCGTCTTATTTCATATGAAAAACTAATCGCAAGATCTGTGCTAAAATTCTTCAGCGATTAAAATATGAAGAGGTGGGAATGTAGGACAACTAATGTTTTGTAACAAAGTGTAACAAACAGGACAGGCCTCCTTGTACAGAGCGAACATCGACGAATATCGAACTGCACCATACTCAATAAACTTGAACCGAACATTGCGCCTGTAATGTACAACACTAGTAGTTACAGTGATTATATACGGGGTGATTCACGAGGATTTACCGCCCTTTACGGAGCTTATTTCCGAAGAAATTCTGAGCAAAAAATGTTATATAAACATGGGTCCTATTCTCAATATTTATAGAGTTACGTTTCGTTATTGGAACGCATTGCTGTGAACGCGTGATCTTGGTCAGCGTGCAGTCAGCAGCCAGGGCGAGCGCTACGGAAATCAAAGATAGCCGTATGCAGTTACGTAGCGCGACGAGTGCCGTTCACAAGCGTGCGGCCAAGTGTAGGCTACTCATGCGGACGGCGACTTTTTTGAAATGTATTGTAAACTCTCCAAGACTGTAAATTACGATGCAAAATTGAACTGCAAATAATTAAGTTGGTGGAAGTGGTGTGATTTGTAATAATCGTTGTGATATGTACGTAAGATTAATGTAATTTTCTTTTTAAAAATAGACAAAGATGTCTGTACGAAGCAACTAAGGAGTTCACAGCACATTTTTAGCTTCATAATACTTGCCAATTAAAGAAATGATACTTGTGAATGGTTCAGTCTCTATTTGTATTATTCTTTTACCTTCAAACTAAAGAAAAAACGTATTTTACAAACAATTTTAAAATAGTGTACCTAACTCTGAAAATACTGAGAATAGGAACTATGTTTATATGACAGTTTTTGCTCGAAATGTCTTCAGAAATAAGCTCCGTAAAGGACGGTAAATCTTCGTGAATCATCCTGTATAATTTATCTCCTGCTCTCATTACGAACGGATAAGTAGATAGAAAAGGTTTTAATTTATCCTATAAATCTAAACTAATGTTAACTTCAGACTTTAGAATATCACGTTTTTAAGCAGTTTTTTCGATTAAGTCAAGTAGTATCACGTAACCAGTAGCGTTGAAAGATTGCTGATTCTTAATATAAATTATTAACAATATAAGAGTTTTTAGGCGCTGTTGAATTTTATACTCCCATTTTGACAAGCTTCTCCTCTTAAGTAGCACAGGAGTAGCTGATAACCGACTATTTTTGAGGAAAGAAAATATAGTCCACAGAATCTGAGTAAAATCAAACAGCGATCCTGTTAGTTTGAAACTTGCAACTAACTGACAGAAAAGGGGAGCAATCTCAACATTTGTAGCAACGCGTATATCGTGAGATATAAATAAAGTGTGCTTTAATTAATGGTGAAGCTTATCATCCATGATGTAGATGCTGTTGTAAAACACTCTACAGAATATGGATGCAGAATAATGTGCGATATCCGTTGCTTCGTGGTATAAATCTTCATACTCATTAATAAAATGGCAAACATGTGTACATGAACACATGTATATAACAGATATTAAACATCTGGAAGAAAATAAGTCCATTAATTAAAAAAATGTGTTTCTGAACTTTCTTCTACCTCTCATAAATAACTACATCTCTCAAGAACAATGTTTTACGTAATGTACAGAACATTCATAAACATAAGTTAAACGTAGACAGAATAGAAGTTTTGATCGCCAAGTTAATAATTTAGTAATTAAAGAGCACTCTTCTTGTGGCTTAGACAACAAATTTAATCACTCTGCCAAACGGTAGGTCTCTGTCCATTTGTATGTAATTCCGTTTTGCTATTAGAGTATTGCATTAGTTAGGTCAATTAGCTCAAGTCAGGTCTAGTCCAGTAAGTCAGAGAGATTAGTTATGAAATCATTTACGTCGGGTCACATCAAGTTAGGTGAGATCAATCAGACAGTGAGTTTAATTTGTTAGAGCCGTTTGTTCAGTCAGTTCGGACAGTTGTCAGAGCAGTGTGTTCAGATAATTCGGACTCTTGAGTCGATGGCCGGGTCTGTCCATACGATTTAGTCTGTTCAGTCAGTTTTCGATCGGTTGTTGACGTTATCGCTTCGGTCAGTGCGGTTTGTTGTCCGAACTTTCGGTTCAGTCAGTCCGATAGGTAGTTAGAGAAGTATTTTTAGTCAGTACGATGGTTTGTCAGAACCGCATGTTACATCGGTAGGTTGTCAGAGGCGTCTGTTCAGTCATTCCGGTCAGATGTCAGAACCGTTAGTGTAGTCTGTCCGATTAGTTATCAGAGGTGTTTGTTCTGTTTCTTTTCAAAGCTGTTGCTTCAGTTTGTCCAATGGATGCAGTCTCTTCTGTCTTTTCATTCAGTCGATTGTTAGAATCGTATGTTTAGTTAGTTTGATCGATTGTCAGAGCCGTCGATTTAGTCAGTCCGATTGGTTGTCAGAGCCGTCGGTTTAGTCAGTCCGATTGGTTATCAGAGCCGTCAGTCTAGTCAGTCCGATCGGTTGTCGGAGGTATTTGTTCTGTTTTTTTTTTCAGAGCTGTTCAGTCTGTGCAATGGATTCAATCTCTTCTGTCTTTTCAGTTAGTCGATTATCAGAACCGTATGTTCAGTCAATCCGATCGGTTATAAAAACCGTCAGTTTAGTCAGTCCGATCGGCTGTCGAACGTTTCTGTTCTGTTTTTTTTTTCAGAGCTGTTGGTTCAGTCTGTCCAATGGATTCAATCTCTTCTGTCTTTTCAGTCAGTCGATTGTCAGAATCGTATGTTCAGTCAGTCCGATCGGTTGTCAGAGCCGTTGGTTTAGTCAGTCCGATTGCTTATCAGAGCCGTCAGTTTAGTCAGTTCGTTTTTTTTATCAGAGCCGTCAGTTTAGTCAGTCCTGTTGGTTATAAGAACAATCAGGTTAGTCCGACCGGTTGTCAGAGGTGTTTGTTCTGTTTTTTTTTTCAGAGCTATTCAGTCTGTGCAATGGATTCAATCTCTTCTGTCTATTCAGTTAGTCGATTATCAGAACCGTATGTTCAGTCAATCCGATCGGTTGTAAAAGCCGTCAGTTTAGTCAGTTCGATTTGTTGTCGAACGTTTCTGTTCTGTTTTTTTTTTAGAGCTGTTGATTCAGTCTGTCCAATGGATTCAATCTCCTGTGTCTTTTCAGTCAGTCGATTGTCAGAATCGTATGTTCAGTCAGTCCGATCGGTTGTCAGAGCCGTTGGTTTAGTCAGTCTGATTGCTTATCAGAACCGTCAGTTTAGTCAGTCCGATCGGCTGTCGAACGTTTCTGTTTTGTTTTTTTTTTTCAGAGCTGTTGGTTCAGTCTGTCCAATGGATTCAATCTCTTCTGTCTTTTCAGTCAGTCGATTGTCAGAATCGTATGTTCAGTCAGTCCGATCGGTTGTCAGAGCCGTTGGTTTAGTCAGTCCGATTGCTTATCAGAGCCGTCAGTTTAGTCAGTTCGATTTTTTTTATCAGAGCCGTCAGTTTAGTCAGTCGTGTTGGTTATAAGAACAGTCAGGTTAGTCAGTCCGACCTGTTGTCAGAGGTGTTTGTTTTTTTTTTTTTTCAGAGCTGTTGGTTCAGTCTGTCCAATGGATTCAGTTTCTTCTGTCTTTTCAGTAAGTCGATTGTCAGAACCGTATGTTCACTCAGTCAGATAGGTTGTCAGAGCCGTCGCTTTAGTCATTCCGATTATCAGAGCCGTCAGTTTACTCAGTCTGATCGAGTGTCAAAGCTGTCGGTTTAGTCATCAGAAGTGTTTGTTCTGTTTTTTTTTCCAGAGCTGTTGGTTCAGTCTGTCCAATGGATTCAGTTTCTTCTGTCTTTTCAGTCAGTCGATTATCAGAACTGTGTGTTCAGTCAGTCCGATCGGTTGTCAGAGCCGTCGGCTTAGTCGTCAAAAGTGTTTGTTCTGTTTGTTTTCAGAGCTGTTGGTTCAATCTGTCCAACGGATTCAGTCTCGATTGTCAGAACCGTAAGTTCAGTCAGTCCTTCTGCGAAATGAGATGAGGTGGTAGAGCCTATATAACAGGAACATTTTACATTTATCCCTCTTGGTTAGTAGTAGGATATGGAATGAGCGCTAGTTGAAGTCTTCAGACAGGAACATATTTTCTCATGAAATTTCGGCTCGCATGCGAGCGGTGCTCACCTAGCATCGTTTCGACTTATGAATGTAGTAATAGCTGACTTGCGGGACCGGATTTCGCTACAACGGCTAGTGGAAATATTGTGCCATGTACACGTTACTTCCTCACTGACTGGATGATCGTTCACCACTTGTGGCATGAGTACATGCAGCTAGCACTCCGCTGGTAGGACTTAGCCCTTCATGGACTGTAGTCACTCACAGAATTATTATTATTATTATTATTATTATTATTATTATTATTATTATTATTATTATTATTTGTACGAAAATGAAATATAAAAATTTGAAATTTATCCTTTGAAAAGGCAGAAAAATTCAAATATATTGAAGCAACAGTAACAAATATAAATGACACTCGAGAGGAAATTAAACGCAAAACAAATATGGGAAATGTCTATTATTATTCGGTTGAGAAACTTTTGACATCCAGTCTGTTCTCAAAATAGCTGAAAGTTAAAACTTAAAAGTTATATTACCGGTTGTTCTTATGGGTGTGAAACTTGAACTATCACTTTGAGACAGGAACAGAGGTTAAGGGTATTCGACAATAAGGTGATTAGGAAAATATTTGGGGCTGAGAGAATGAAGTTACAGGAGAATGGAGAAAGTTAAACAACGCAGAAGTGCACGCATTGTATTCTCTACCTGACATAATTAGGAACATTAAATCCAGACGTTTGAGATGGGCAGGGCATATAGCACGTATGGGTGAATCCAGAAATATTTGTAGAGTATTAGTTGGGAGACCGGAGGGAAAAAGACCTATGGGGTGGGGAGGCCGAGGCGTAGATGGGAGGATAATATTAAAATGTATTTGAGGAGATAAATGATTGTAGAGACTGGATTAATCTTGCTGAGGATATTGACCGATGCAATGGCGGGCTTGTGTTAGGGCGGTAATGAACCTCCGGGTTCCTTAAAAGCCATAAGTAAGTAAGTATTATTATTACTGTTATTGTTTGTATTATGATTAGTATTATTATTATTATTATTATTAGTAGTAGTAGCAGCATTATTAGTACTATTATTATTATTATTATTATTATTATTATTAGTAGTAGTAGTAGTAGTAGTAGTAGTAGTAGTAGTAGTAGTAGTAGTAGTAGTAGTAGCATTAGTATTAGTAGCATTAGTATTAGTAGCATTAGTATTAGTAATAGTAGTAGTAGTAGTAGTAGCAGCATTATTAGTACTATTATTATTATTATTATTATTATTATTATTATTATTATTATTATTATTATGTTAACATCTGAGTAATCTCGGGCGTAGGTCAGTTTGCTAAGACGCTTGCTTGACAATCCGGGGTTGCGCTCGAGTGTGGGTTCGACTCCTGCTTGAGCCGATTGCCTGGTTGGAATTTTTCGGAGTTTTCCCCAACCGTAAGGCAAATGTTAGGTTATCTATTGCGAACCCTCGCCTCATAACAGCAAATACCAACTCGCTATCATCATTCCCATCGACGTTAAATAACCCAGTAGTTGATACAGCGCCGTTAAATAACGAACTGAAAAACTGAGTACTTAGATGAAAATAAGCGTACGAAATTTTAAGAAGCATCTGACGTAAACAAGATCAATTATGATTTCTGGGTCTATTATTTGTTTAGTTCTTTATAATTTCTTTAAGACGTAAGGACCATTTAACCTGTCACAATTTTTTATGGTGAAGCAAATTTAAACGGCATTATTGGAAAAGTAGAATAACTAAAATATGTTTTGATACTACAAATTTATTTCTATTAAATTATATTGCTTAAAGATTATTACTATTATTATTGTTGTTGTTATATCACTCTATCTACACAGCAGATTAATCATTAATGCAACTAATGTCGTAAGGACCATTTAACCTGTCACAATTTTTTATGGTGAAGCAAATTTAAACGGCATTATTGGAAAAGTAGAATAACTAAAATATGTTTTGATACTACAAATTTATTTCTATTAAATTATATTGCTTAAAGATTATTACTATTATTATTGTTGTTGTTATATCACTCTATCTACACAGCAGATTAATCATTAATGCAACTAATGTCTGAATTTTAAGACGAAATTAAGCATTCGAAATTGTAACAAGCATCTGTCGTAAACAATATAGGCCTAAGTTAGCTCTATCTGTAGCTAAAATTGTATTTGCTTCGGTAGAATTTCATAAGATATAAGGACCATTGAAAGTTTAAATTTTGCGTGCGACATAAATTTAAACGGCTTTATTAGGAAAATAAAATAACTTCCAAGTTTGTTGATATTAGGCCTATAGGCCTAAATGTTTTTAATTATAGTGTTCATTAAAGATTATTATTATTATTATTATTATCATCATCGTCATCATCATATCATCTATCAACATCATCATCATCATAACAATATGGTACAATAACCGTACGATAATTAACATCTGAATATTAACACAAAATGAAGCATTCGAAATTCTAAAATTATCTGACGTAAACAAGATATGTTATGACATCCGTAGATTATTTTTTTACATCGATATAATTTTAAAAGATGACATTCACTAAACCTTCCACAATTTTGTACTCGTATGTTAAGCAGAATTGAACACCATTATAATAAAAAATAGAGAAACTGAACTACCATGTATTGTGATATTACAGCTATTTTCATTAACACATCTTCATTCAATAATAATAATAATAATAATAATAATAATAATAATAATAATAATAATAATAATAACAAATAGGTCTAAAGTACGTTGTAAATTAATCACACGCTACATAATATATAAATATAGAGTCTATTAGTTTATTACAAAAGAACCACATGAATTTACAGGTTGCCAAAATGGCAAGGTTGAACAATATGCAATAGACTATTAATGGTAATAAAAGACTCACAATTAAAAAATTAATACAAATTGATATTTTAGAAAATAATGTACCGTACATCAAAATTAATAATGAATTACTGTCGAAATAAAGTTCAATCTTCCCCTATAGACTGTTGTACAAATGATTTTATAATATCTGCATTCGAAATTTACGAAATCATCTCACATAAAGCCATGTTAAATGTGACATTTGCAGCTGAAATGACTTTAGTTGGATACAATTTTATAAGATATAAATTCCATTAAACCTTTCACAATTATTTTATATGTGAAACCGATTTTGAAGTCATTATTCATAAAATAGAATGACTGAACTGCTATATGTTGAAATATTACAAATATATTTTATTAATACATACACTTGGAATTATTATTATCATTATTATTATTATTATTATTATTATTATTATTATTATTATTATTATTATTATTATTATTATTATAGTTCTAAATTATCCTGTTTAATAGCAAAATATTAGAGAAATTATTCACTGAGAAAATCGAAGTGTATTAGAAGTGAATAGTAGCATTGTTGTAATAATTGACAAACGATAATGATGCAGGTTCCTTACCTGGCCGTCGTTCACGTGGCGGTAGTGTTGCGGTGGTACATGTCTCGTCGGTGCTCGTCGGAGAGTAACTACATAACTGACACACCACCCTCAGGTCCACCCTCATACACTACCCGCACAACAAACATGCGCTCTCCAAGCAGGAAACGCCCCTTCGGGGTTGGAGGGGGCAAATGAATCCCGACAAACCTAACATTTGTGACCAATTGTTGTAAATCACATTTACATATTACCTGAACGAACCTCCTCTTTGGTTCAGTAGGATTTGTGGTTGATGGAAATCGGAACTGGAGTAGATTTTCCTACAGGTCTGTCCCCTTTCCTCCGGCATTATTTCCACCAATACCACCAATCCATCATTATCAGCATCGGAGTGCGGTCTATGTCATATTGCACGCTAAGTCCTGTAATGAGTGCCATGCATAAAATATAAACGATCTGAATCTGTAGGGCTATGTGTTCTGGTTATAAGTATAAAAATGAGTGATCGAAGTTGACACATATTTTGTTAAACGTTTTACACCATTCGAAAGAGTAACAGTTTCTCTGTCATGGTCCGAATAATATTACTCTTTACAGTTTAATTTGTAACAGTCACGTAAACGGAAACAAATTCATTAATTTCACTTATTCATATTTCTCTGCCCAAGGAAAGGTCTTTCACTGCAAATCCAGCAGTCTCCAATCTTTCCTATTTGCTGCCTTCCTCTTACAAGCAAACATTCTGATGGGGACAGATAAAAAAGTTATTTTTTTCCTTCCACCATGTTGATAATGTCAAAACAAGTGCTCATACAAATTTTGGTCACTCGACCGCAATTACGAAGCCGTTCAGAAAAAAGCACAATTGCATGGAAAGATTTATTGAAACAGATACAGCAATTGTTGCGCTATTTGTCAACTTATCTCCCACTGTCATACCATGGTATCAATTTTTGTATCTTTGTGTCGTAGAAGTCAGCTGCCTGGGATCGAAACCAGCGTTTGACATCCGTCTGCACCTCTCTGTGAATCCTATGATATGACAAATGTCTCAATTCCGGTGGGGAATATGTTGAAAAATAGCTCACGAATTGCTGTGTCTGTTCCAATAAATTTTTCTAATGAAATTGTGTTTTCTTTCTGTTAACGGCGCCTGACGAACTTATTTTTATGGCCCCTCGTAATTGCGGTCGAGTGGCCAAAATTTGTATAAGCACTTCTTTTATCGTCATTAACATGGTGAAATAAAAAATGTAACTTTTTTATCTGCCCCCATCAGAATGTTTGCTTGTTATTCTCCACATATGATCCATATAATATCCTAAATTTATCTATCATCTGATGTCATCTTCTGCCACGAACTTTTCTGCCGTTTAGCATTCCTTCCAGTTCATCCTTCAGTAGACAGTTTCTTCTCAGCTAGTGGCCCAACCAATTCATTTTTCTCATCGTGATAAATATCAGCATCATTCTTTCTTCACTCACTCCTTCCAACACAGCTTCATTTCTTATACTGTCTGTTCATTTCACACGTTCCATTCTTCTCCATATCCACATTTCAAATGCTTCTATTCGCTTCTCTTCATTTCGTCGTAATGTCCATGTTTCTGCTCCATACAATGCCACACTTCACACAAAACACTTCACCAGTCTCTTCCTTAGTTCTTTATCCACAGATCCGCAAATGATGCTCCTTGTTCTATTAACTTCCTTTGCCACTGCTATCCTCCTTTTGACTTCCTGACAGCAACTCATGATACTACTTACATTACATCCCAAGTATTTGAAGCTGTCCACTTGCTTTACACCCCATTTCGAATTCGTAAGTTTACCTTCTTTATTTTCTTTCGATAACCATTGTCTTAAGCTTGTTTACATTTATCTTCACCCAATACTGCTCACAGCTGTCAATTAGCTCCAGCATCATCTCCTCTTCCGCCAATTACGTCATATCATCAGCAAATCTTATGCACTTTATTCTTCTTCCTCCTACTATCACTCCATCCATGTACTGAAAACTGCAAATAAATAGAAACTTTAATATGCACCCGAATAAGAAAATAACTTTCGTTTTCCTGATGTCATATAAAATGCAACCTTAATAATTCCACAGTTAAGGTACTTAGTTTACTTTATAAATTTCACAGTTTATATTGGCATGCAGAGACGGCATTAATTGTGTACACATTTCAACGTTCAAAATATCTGCTTATAAATTTTATTATGAAGTTCATATACGCATCAAGGAATGGCTGTGAGGCTTGTGATCCACTGTGATGGTTACATATGTCATTTGAATTTATTCACGTAGATTCGTCAATGTACGATGTTTTCTGCGATACAATATATACTTTATGGTCTCTTATAAGTAAAATTCGAAAGCTGTTCAATCGGGTGAGTATGGAAAATACTCAATTGTACCTCTTTGTCTTATCAATTGTCCTGGAATGGTCTCGTTGAGATAGGTCCTCACGTCTTGGTGTCAACACAGTCTAGTATATATAGTCACGAAGCTTGAGTCGTGAGGGTGCGAGGAACAAAAGACTATGCCGGTAGTATTTCGCATTGTATGTAATGAGGCGATATTAGCGATCCTAGTGGTTAGCAACTATCTATGGATGCACATTTTCTACATATTGAGCTTCGTGACTGTATATACTAGACTGTGGTGTTAGTGTCTTTGTGCGCCATCTTGTTGAAAATAAAATCGCTCATTCCCATAGGGCATAGTGTGTGTGTGAATGGCAGGTGTATTCGGAGACATGCCTTGGTGGTGGTGGTGGTGGTGGTGGTGGTGGTGGTGGTGGTATTACCAGTACTGTTCTCCAACCAGGAGATAAACCGTGAAAGGAATGTGCTTACTATTGCGTCATCTATTGGAATGAAGTAGATAATATTTGAGTTATAACGTCAGTTTAAAAATCATGCGCTTTCCTCCATATGTTATTTCCTGTATGGAGGGATTAAAAGACCAAGAGATTAACAGTAATCTAATTTTGTAACTAAGGTAGTATAAAAATGTGTTATGGTTTGTGCTTTGAGAGATAGCCAATAGAGATATGAGTACCCACGTGTGAGACCTTATGACATCTTATGACATCAACATTCATTCACAGCATCACCCCGCTTCCCTTCATTCCCTGGAGACTTTCTCGTGGTTGGAGTACAGTAGTACTCGTAGCACTTCTACAATACTTACTATTACTATCATTATTAGTTTTTCTACGTTCTTCTTTCAATTTCATTTCTGAATTTGAATTTATTTTACGTCGATGTCATAATTGATAAAGCTGCAACATTTCTTTTCAATTCAATATAATCAGGGCTGGAAATAATATAGAGTATTGATCACACGTATCTTTCGTGTCTACTAATATTTTCTAATTCTCTCTTTCGCTTTACTCTGGCTGTTGTTATTTTCTCACTCTTCTTATTTCGTTTTCCTTCACATTTTCCTTTTTGTTTCTCATCTCTTTTCTTTCTTACAACTTCATTGCCTTTCTCCACTTTAATTCCTTCCTTTTGTCTCATCGACATCTCTTGCCCCAGCTATCGTCTGTCCCATTTTTAGTCTTATCTCTCTTGCCGCAACTTTTTATCTTCTTTTTAACACTCTACTCTTTACTTACTGGCTTTTAAGGAACCCGGAGGTTCATTTCCGTCCTCACATAAGCCTGCCATTAGTCCCTATCCTGAGCAATATTAATCCAGTCTCTACCATCATATCCCATCTCCCTCAAATCCATTTTAATATTATCTTCCCATCTACGTCTCGGTCTCCCCAAAGGACTTTTTCCCTCCGGCCTCACAACTAACACTCTATATACATTTCTGGATTCGCCCATACGTGCTACATGCCCTGCCCATCTCAAACGTCTGGATTTAATGTTCCTAATTATGTCAGGTGAAGAATACAATGCATGCAGTTCTGCGTTGTGTAACTTTCTCCATTCTCCTGTAACTTCATCCCTCTTAGCCCCAAATATTTTCCTAACCTATGTTCCTCTCTCAAAGTGAGAGTCCAAGTTTCACAACCATAAAGAACAACCGGTAATATAACTGTTTTACAAATTCTAACTTTCAGCTTTTTTGAGAGCAGACTAATGACAAAAGCTTCTGAACCGAATAATACTTTTATGCCATATATCAAAATCAAATTTTTTCAAATAGTTAACATCCTCCATTTCAAAATCTATTAAAGATTATTTAAACATAATTAACATATTTTCGAGTCTATATTTTTCCGGTACGGTAACAGCGAGTTTTTATTTTAGACGGTACGGCGTACCGGCCCGCACCGGCCCAACTGCAGCACTGATCTTCCCATCTACGTCTCGGCCTCCCCAATGATTTCTTTCCCTCAGGTCACCAAACTAGCACTCTATATCCATTTACGAATTCACACATACGTGCTACTCCCCTGCCCATCTTAAATGTCTGCATTACCCAGATAAGACTGAAATATTTTTTGTTTAAAAAATACGATTTTTTTGTATGAATTATTTAATTGTAATTGATATAACACAACAAAGCTATTTTTTAAATTTTTATGTTGATAGTATCCGAGATTTTCAGTGTCCCATATATAGGACGTCAGTCATATCCCCATGCAAAATCATTATATGACATAAGTCGTTTTAGCACTAATATACATAAATTGTTTAGCTTAACAATAGATAAAATTAACACAAAATTATAATATCACTCACACACAATAAGATTATTGTATTTTTCGAGAATGTTTATGCTGTGTGATACGTGATAAAACATTTTACATGTACACCAACATCACACTTCATACATATTATTGTTGTCCTTGTGCGACACTGTCTGCATCGAGTTTGTTTTTCTTGAGATACCACAAAATGATTACTTCCATCAAACTTTGAATCTTTTTGCTCAGTCTTAGATGAGATGGTCTACCGCAGTGGTCGTCAGCATTCGCTGAAATGGGTAAAGGGTAAGTGCAGCAGGATTAGGTAGAGAGAATACCCGCCAGCAGCCACAAATGCACCTGCGGGTAAGAGACCATAGCCCGAGAGTGCAGTGAGTTGAAGACTCTTTGATTACTGCAAAGAACACTTTGACGTACGCATTTCTCTAATTATTTCAGTACCTTACATGCCCTTCTACGTAACTCTGAAAGTGGTGGTACTGAAGTGAAAAGGTTATCAGGAATAAGCGATAGAATAATCCATCCAGATTTGTCACTATTTCCGAATATTGAAGAATTACACTAGCATCCAAACCCAGATTCTTGTTCTCTCCCGAGACACTAGTTGCAGCTCCTTGATATGGATCTATTCACAATATGTGTCAATATTTAGTAGCCTCTGTCCATATTTTATATTCATACTATTTTATAGCCTTTCCCCAGATGAATTTTTGCATCCATGTTTCTCGAAATAAGGTACCATTGCTTCATCTACAAAATGATTTTCCCCATGGAGAGCATATTCCTGAAAGCGTTTGTTCAGATGATCAAATAAGATCCGTACCTTAGTAAATTTATCAGCTGCATCAATTTCATCATTATTGCATGCGTGGAAATTAGCTATTATAAAACTTGAATCTATCGCCATACACTTCATTCGCAACTAGTGGGTCATGGGTATCCAAGCTGTTTTCCCAATACATTTGGCCCTAGGTAAATCTACTTATCCACTAAGTAGCAGTATTGAGATAAATATTTTCATTTCACAATTGGTAACATCACCAATGAAATTCTTCTGTACTGGATATTAGTTAGTAAATTTAACCAGCATATCAATATCATCATCAAATAATTGTGATGGAGAAAAGTTTGTTGAGGCCCGACTTTAGTGGGAAAAATATAGTAGTTCCCTGCTGTATATCAACTTCTTCCCAATTGAAATTTATTATTCTTTCTCTTCATCTATATATCGGTTGCTGAATCACTAGTATTTCTACTGTCATTCTCACCGTCGCCTTTACTATGTTCATCATCACCATTTATGACTTTCGTCATCATAATCATCCATTCCCTCTCCTTGTGTGTTGAGGGTTACTTCCGTCTCAGCTCGCAACTGACTACCAGGCATATTGTCAATTGTAGGGTTATTTTCATCACCCGAATCCTCATCAGTTACGTTACCACACGCATTTTTGATGATAAAATGGTGATGGAAATGTTATTGCACTTAGGTATAGCAACTTGGTCGTCCTGAATCATTTGTAAGGCTTCATTTAGTGAAAACCCCCTATAATAACATGAGTACCATCAGTCTCACGAAATGTTCCCTCTTATGACTGACGTTCTACATGTAGTACGCCTAACTTTACCATGATATGGCATAACACTAAACCAAAAATTGAATCTAATTATGAATTATTATACACGAAGTACATCATACGAGTATGCTCTATCAATATCAAAAGCATTATACCTATAACTAGTGATATATACCGACTTCGAGAACAACATGTTCTATAGGACGTCAGTCTTATCTGGGTTAATGATGCTAATTATATTGGGTGAAGAATACAATGCGTGCAATTCTGCGTTATGTAAATTTTCTCCATTACCCTGTAACTTCATCCCTCGCTTGTCATACCTATTTGTACAACAGACGGAATATGTATGTGGTTCCGAAATTTTGGAAATATTAAGTCCCAGGACACAGTGGAATATCCAAAAGTCTTTCTGATCTAGACCTGTGTCTTTCTGTTACAGTTTTCCCCAATTTCCCCTCCCCCTTACGAACAAATGACTCGTATAAGAGAAGTGACAGTCTATGCAACTGAATATTTCAATGCATGGGCTTGTTCGCATGTTTGACTCAGGTAATTTTGTCCGCCGACATAAGGCTCCGAGTTTATTCTCCGCGCAGTCCTCCCGTCAGAAATCCAAACGCCCTTGCATGCTACACCTCGGCTTTTGTTTCATGCAACAGTTTCGTGCGCAAAGTGATTGGTAATTAAATTTTGAAATTTGGTTCCATTGTTTATTTCCTCATTTATTCAAATCTCTTTTTCCTGTAGGGCATATTGCGTAATGCGGAACAGTACGTGAGGATATGTATGAAATGTGAATTTGTGCTACTTCAGTCGTGACACGCTTTGAATGAATAATCTCTCACTGTGAGAAAGGGGCACGTGCAGTGTGAGACCGAGAAGGTGTTTGGACCAAGGGAGAAACCTACAAACCGAACAACTCCAAATAAACTTCGGATGTAAATTGTAGATGATTCGAACTGACGACTATAGCTTGACAACTTCAGAGACTCACGTTCTTTGATTTTCTTCCCCTGTACAAATTTTATACTTTACTGTATATTTCTTTCACTTCTGTAATCCACTATCCTCACCTTCCATCTTTGTCTCCTCTTATTTACAGTGCTCTCACCTCATTTCGTCGCCTCTTCTGCAATTTCGTCTCATCTTCTCTCATTTCTTCGCGGCCCGAATCGCCTTCACTATCTCACTTTCCTCTCCTGTCTTTCTGTCTTGTCTTGTCTTGTCTCGTCACCTGTTTTTAATTCTCATCTTCTAGTCTCTTCTCTTCTCTTTGCGCCTCATCTCCTATCTTTTAATTTCGTCTCGTCACGTCTTCTCTATTTTGCATTTCGTCTCGTCTTCTCTCTTTGCGCCTAGTTTGGTCTTATCTTGTGCTCTCACTTCGCGAATCGTCGTATGTCCTCTTTTAGCGTCTGCTCTCGTATTGTCTGCTCTTTTCGAGGCCCAGATTGCTTCCTCTCTTTGCGTCTCGTCTCTTTTCTTTGAGTCTTGTCTCCGCGCTTTGAGTCTAGTCTCCTCCCTTTGAGTCTCGTCTCCTCCCTTTGAGTCTCGTCTGCTCCCTTTGAGTCTCGTCTCCTCCCTTTGAGTCTCGTCTCCTCCCTTTCAGTCTCGTCTCCTCCCTTTGAGTCTCGGCTGCTCCCTTTGAGCCTCGCCTCCTCTCTTTGAGTCTCGTCTCATTGCTTCGAATCTCATCTTCTCCCTTTCAGTCTCGTCTTGTCTCACTTTGAGTCTCGTCTCCTCGCTTTGACTCTCATCTCTTCGCTTTGAGTCTCGTCTCCTCCCTTTGAGTCTCGTCTTCTCGCTTTGAGTTTCGTCTCCTTTTTTTTAGTCTAGTCTCCTCACTTTGAGTCTAGTCTCCTCGCTTTGAGTCTCGTCTCCTCGCTTTGAGTCTCATCTCTTCGCTTTATTTATTTATTTATTTAACTAGCTAGCTAGCTAGTCAGAACAAATTAAATTTATAAAACAAAAAAGTTTCTAGTCACTACCGTAAGAGCCAGCCTCGTGTACGGTGTGGTCTTAGTAATAATATAACACAAAATTTACGAAGAAGGATTACTAAATACAGTAAGTAACTTAATTCAAACCAATAAATAACACACAGGAGTCTAGTCTCCTCTCTTTGAGCCTCTCTTACCGACTCCATTCTCATCTCGTCTTGTCTCCATTCCTCACATCTCTTATCGTCTCATCTTTTCTCGTCTCATCTTCTCTCGTCTTGACTTCTTTCCCCGCGTTCTCGTCTCGTCTTGTTTTCTCCTTTCTCTTTCTGTCTCCCTCTTCGCGTCTCGTCTTGTTTACTCTCTTTACTTCTCATCTCGTGTTGTCTCCTCTTTTAACATGTTATATCCTTCCATCTTGTCTGGTTTCAGCTCCTATTTTATCGTCTTGTCTCCTGTCTGTCTCGTTTTACTTCTTTCTTCTTGCTTCGTCTCGTTTTGTCTCCTCTTTTCTCGTCTTGTGTCCTATTTCTTAGTTTCCTCGCTTATTCCATTTTTTATTTTCTTCTGAATTCCTCTCACACTACCTCACTTTTCTCATTATTTCTGTACTCTTTATCCTTTCTTCTGGTCTAATCTGCTCTCCTCGTCTCATCTTTTCCCTTTCTTATTGTCTCATCTCTTCCTGGCCACTTCCTTTACCTCAGCTGCTCTGGTGTGATCTCCCATCACCTTCACTCGTTTTTCCTCACTCTTCTTCCCTAAATTTATTTCGCTCTTCTCCTCTGATCTTCTTTCGTCTAGTCTCCTTTTCTTCTCATCTAATTCCTATTCCTTTGCAGTTTTCTTTCTTCAGTCATCCTTTTATCAATCTCTGCCTTCTGCTTCCTCACCGAACACGCGGTATACAGAATACGTGGCAGTGTACCGGTAGAAGTTTAATAACATATTTGAGGGTAACCTAAGAAATGATGAGACCAGACGCAGGTATTACGATATGTATTCCAATAGGAGATCCTAGATAGGATGATGAATGTATGTTTTTGGTCACTTCGGTTCTATCTAGAGGGCAGACTTATAAAATATTAAGAAATCATAGGGCCGTATTCATAGACATTCTTAGCGCGGGCTTCCGGTGGATGATCAGCGTTTTTCGTATTCATAAACCAGTGTTAGCGATAGGATATAATTTGAATTCTGCACTAGTAACCAGTGGATAACCGGGACTAGCTTAGTACGTTCGTAGCGCGTGCTGCGAAATGTCTATGGATAGCACCCCATGTATGTATGTATGTATGTATGCATGCATGCATGTATGTATGTATGTATGTATGTATGTATGTATGTATGTATGTATGTAATGTATGTAATGTATGTATGTAATGTATGTATGTAATGTATGTACAGTATGTAATGTATGTAATATATGTATGTAATGTATGTATGTATGTAATGTATGTACAGTATGTAATGTATGTATGTAATGTATGTAATATATGTATGTAATGTATGTATGTATGTAATGTATGTAATATATGTAATGTATGTAATGTATGTATGTATGTATGTATGTATGTATGTATGTATTTGGTCACACTGAAAATGGGTAAATACCCGATAGCAGTGGTAACTAATTACACTCAATAATGACAATTAATAATAAACACAATTAATAATAGTCTCATGTGTTAAATAGGAGGACCTTCCTGAGTTCTTCAGTTCGACCGGTCTGTAGGTCAATTCAATTGAGTCGGTCAATAATCCGTCAATAGATTCTATCATTTATTCAGTGACTGAGTCTGTCAATCCAATTGTTTTCAATGCATTTGTCTAGTCTGTAAGTATGATTGGTCACTCGGTCTTTTGTTCGGTGTGCCAGCCTGCCTGTTGCCAATTCATATCTCTTCTGTCCGTCTGTACATTCTTCTCATTCTTTATCTGTATGTTCGTGATTTATGTCTAATACTCGTAATTAGGTTTCAGTTTTTAAGGTGACCTTTACAAAATTTCATCTGTACCATAGTGCGCTAGTAAGTACATACAGTCATTTGAATGTCTGCACGTATTTTATCAATCTGTGCATCTACTTACGTAGAGGTGCCAACTATTACGAGTTTTTCACAATTAGGTCTATTATTGTTTTCCCCCACTATTACAGAATTACGACAAAAAGGAGAATTATCACGAAGAGCAAAACTATCACTCCCATTGAGAATGGATTTTTTAAGTAAGCTAAAGTGGGTGGAAAAATTCAAATACCTGGGAGCAACAGTACAACTATAAAAGATACTTGGGAGGAAATTAAACACAGAATAAATATGGGAAATGCCTGTTATTATTCGGTTGAGAAGCTTTTATCATCCACTCTACTGTAAAAAAATCTGAAAGTTAGAATTTATGAAACAGTTATATTATCGGTTGTTCTTTATGGACTCTCACTTTGAGAGAGGAACATAGGTTAAGGGTGTTTGAGAATAAGATGCTTAGAAAAATATTTGGGGCTAAGAGGAATGAAGTTACAGGAGAATGGAGAAAGTTACACAACACTGAACTGCACGCATTGTATTCCTCACCTGACATAATTAGGAACACTAAATCCAGACGTTTGAGAAGGGCAGGGCATGTAGCACGTATGGGCGAATACAGAAATGCACATAGAGTGTTAGTTGGGAAGCAGGAGGGAAAAATACCTTTGGGGAGACCGAGACTTAGATGGGAAGATAATATTAAAATGGATTTGAAGGAGGCAGGATATGATGATAGAGACTGGATTAATCTTGCACAGGATAGGGACCAATAGCGGGCTTATGTGAGGGTGGTAATAAACCTCCGGGTTCCTTAAAAACCAGTAAGTAAGTAAGCTAAAGTTGTAAATATTTCATACGGAATAAAAATTTCATATTCGATGCTTTAACATTTTACTAAAAAATTGAAAGATTCCCAAACTTTATTTGATAAAGGTGGGTTTGACAGATTTAAAAAGGAATAAAATTTTAAGCTTACCTATACAACGCTTCTCCTGAATACATTCTAAATGAATCAAGGAAACATGTAATTTGGGAAAAAATTACAGACTTGAGAAAAGAATTTTTCAAAGCATAAAACATTAAGTAAATTTGCTGTACCTACTGTGTGTGCGCCTCATTGTGGCTCTCCTACAGGAAGCGTGTTGTGGAAAAAAAAATCAGAATTTATGCCTACATTAAATGCATGAACACTGGAATCAATTCTGATCCAGAAGATGAAGATGACATCACAAGGAGTGGTATATTATGCTTTAAGTTTGAAGGGAGTGGATAGTGACGCTTGTGCGATTAAAAATATCAATCCAAGAGTTCAGTTTAATATTTCTAGGGTTTTAGTGCTCAGATTAGAATAAAGATTTCCATGCTTACACAATCAATCATTCTGAATTCAATGGTATAAAATACAGCTAATTAGTTTCG